>NW_013665610.1:4481395-4494126 GCF_000517525.1 Limulus polyphemus
AAATCATTGTAACTATGTTAGTCTGAGCCAAACTGGGATAACATTTTTAAATTTTTATGTAACTCAGTTTTTGTAGTTTTGACGTTCTTGTTTCAATACTTTTTGTATCGATAAAACTTTCTATATTACTACAGCTAGCTAGGTTACGTATATGTCAATCCCTGCTTGTCTTTATAAAATCTTATTATATGTCCAAAGTAGTGCATTGTCTTTTTTATGTGTATATATATACACACACATACACACACACTGATATATACACTAGTATCCTTTTCAATAAAGGAAAAGAAAAACTGTAACCTCAGACAGAAGAGTTCTGTGAAAGAAACAGTGATAAGGTTCTTCATTTTTTCCGTATGCTTGTCTAAAAAAGTCACTTACTTACTTAGATGAAACTTCATTGAAACAGTAAAATTTTGATTCATTCCATAAACACGTATATAGATTTAGGTGGCTTTATAAGTACAATAAGCTTTAGTTTTCCTCAGCCAATACTGTGAAATAGTCATTGTTAATATTCAGATATTTTAGAGGTTAAACAAGCAATGTTTATGGCCTCCATTTTGTTTCATCACAATCCCTACTACTAAGTACTACTGTACTTAATGATAAAGCAGAAATCACAGAACAAATTTTTATTTTCACCTTAAACTAAAAATAACTATTCATTTCATTTTTCCCACTTCTAATACCTCTCACCCAATATTTGTAAGAATGAGCAAGATGTCAGATATAATGCAAATAATGGAATTCTGTTGAAAGGCCAGTGAAGATACCAGTTGAGAGGCTGTCATATTATCAATATTTTATTTCTTAACCAAATGTACCGAGCTATGTAAAATGTTCTGTAGAGTCATCACATAGGTAAACATGATCCTAAAAGCTTGAAATGACTCTGAAGCACCATGGAAGCAAAATAAAAAGTAGCAAAAGCTAAAGATATTCTTTAAAAAAATCAATAACAATTATTATTTACAAAAAAATGTCTATAATAAGTATGAAGTATCTCACTAACAGTTTAGAATTTGAAATTAATGAAAACCATTATCACTAACCTTTTCTCCAAAAAATGCTTTAAGTTTCTGAAGTCGATGAGTGCTACTAGGAGTTGACTGGTCACTGAAAGTTAGAAACAAAAACAAAACAGCTACAAATATACTGACAAATTATATCAAACAAAAAATGCACACGATTAGTCCTGTATTAGAGTCACTAAGAACAATGTCGACAAAAATTACTTAAAAAAACACTAGCAGAAAATCTAATTGATCATCATTTCAAATTTTGTAAAATACACACACAAACCCATTAAAATCCAATGTAAAATATACAGCAGCAAATGTTTTTAAACATAGAGGATTATGTAAAGTAGTCTAGTATTTTTCATATATCTTAAACTATTTTAACAGCTGTTCTACAGAGCAAAACTATCGGTTGAAAAATGGAAAAGACACTTTTACTTAGGTATCTGAATAAAATTTTGAAGAAAAAAGAAACAAAAACAGATAGATTGCAACTGGTTAAATATCATATGACTTTATACAAACTACTTCGGTAATTAGTAATTTAATTGCTAAAAACATTCAACCACAAAAAAATAAATGTGTAAATCCATTTAATATTATTTCTTTTTTTCAGAAACCTAAATATTTTGCATTCTTTGCTAACTTTTTAAAAGTGCACACTTTTAATAGCCTCGATTTGTGTCTGGATATATTTTTAAAGTAATTTGTAATACAACAAAAAACAATACATACTCAAGCATTTACAGATATATTTTGCAGTATAGTACTATTATGATGAAACGTTTTCACAAAATCAAGCATCATATAAATCAATTCCTGAAAACATTATGTACTATTGTTTGTTTTTTTTAAATTTTGAATATTCCTGTACCTGCTGATAGAATGATCTTCTTCTTCATCACTGTACTCTAAATCAGAGTCCACGTGAATGCGTTCACCTGCTGTCGCCCTCAAATAGGAAACTCTGCGACCCACTGGCACTTCCTCACCTGACATCAGAAATATTAAATAATTAGTGTAATAACATACGAGTTCTTCGTGAATTTATATTATTCCACAACTCAGGTGTACTCATAATTAATTTACTTTTCAAAAGTTCTGTGTGGTACATATTTTACTTTATCACAGAACAACACATTGTTTGAGTAACTAGCTTTTAAAACCTAAATATTTTCATTAAAGTTTATAAACCAATACCTCTTACAATTTATCATATCTTACTTCAAAAACTCTGAATGATCTCGATAGAAGTTTATGTGATAATGATTGAAGTATTATATTTTGTAGTATTCTCAATTTCTGAAAACTATCATGATTTGGAACTTTGACATTCAGTTATTTTTTTATTTCCTAAAATCATTTAAATTAACCAAACCCATAATTGAAAGATATTAAGGTATTAAAAAAGCATCAAAAAGAAGATTTAGATTTTCATTTATCTAGTATATTCAATGATGGCTAACTTCTAAATTCCATTTCATAGTTTTATTCTCACTGTTTTCTTTTTATCTACTATAGGATTTCATTTCTTGCAATTAACAATAGGATTTTGTTTACAATATTTATTTTTTATCTGCAGCATTTTCAGATGGGGAAGCTATTCTAAATAATTAAAATTCCTTATTCTAGGTGAAAATATTTTGGCATACGTGTTTCTTAACACTTACTGAGTACAATTTTAAAAAAAAATCCTTAACTTATGACTTTAATGCATAATTCTGCTAATAATTTTTTTATTAATTAAAACAAAAATGAGGAATAAAGCACTTGTAAGTACATTACGGAATAGCAAAGAGTTTATCAAATTTGAGGGAAAACTATCATTTCACTTCCACATGTACCTGTATCTTTATTACATACAGATCATAAGGCTAATTTCCATAACTAATGACATACAGAGAAGGAATCATTTGGTTCTTAATGAATGTTCTGGTATGTCCTCCCTAAATAAGGTAAAACTTTAAACCACTCTTTTATTTTTTATTTTTTTAGACATTCATCAATTCTCCTCTAAGCTCTTGTAAAGTAAGCTTCATTAATTTTTTTTTAGCAAACTACAACAGAATAGGCTACAAGTCATAAGAAAAAATAGGCTAATATCACTAAAAGGACCTAAATGACTAGAAACCAGTCATGATAAAACATTCATAGTGTATTTTATGCTGTGTGTCAATTTGTTATACCTGTATATTATCTTATAATTACAAAAATAACAATTATTCTCTTACTGTAAAACATAAATGCATATTATTGAACACCATGAAACTAGAATTGAGTGAGACTGATACACTGATACAGATTCTGATAATAACCTTTTCAGGACCAGTTTCTTTCTCAGAGTGAAAATAATTATTTCATGAAACTTAGCATAAACATGATAAATTTTATCTAGGTTTGGATTTTAAAAATTCATACAATTTGATTCAGTATTTCTATCACTTGTTTACCTTTGATGTCAGATTTTTGGAAAACAATAAAAACAAATTTCTTTGATCTTAGAATTTCCATTTCGTTTATTCTTGACCAAAGAGTTTCATTTTATATATCCAGCAAGTTTCAACACGACTGATATTCATTTATGTATTTCTTTTGAAACTTTATGTTGCTCATTACACTGCAAGATGCACAATTCTTGAGCATCAGCTATCACGCAAATAGAGATGTCTAGTTTTGTGTTTTTTGTATTTCTAACAAAGCTATTCAAGGTTTGCCCAAGTTAGCCATCCCTAATTTTGAAGTGATAGACTAGAGGCAAAGCAGCTAGTCAACATCACCCACCATCAACTCTTGGGCTATTATTTAGCAATGAATAGTGGGACTGACTATCATATTATAACGCCCCCACACTGAAAGGAGAAACATGTGATTTGAACCCTACACTCTCAGATTGTGAGTCAAGGGCACTAACCAACATGCCAGGCCAGGCCTAAATAGAGAGACGAATCTCTTTGCATGGCATGTAAAGCAAGATGTTTTGTGTGGTAATGTGAGTTTTATATAATATTAGCTGTAGCCAAGAGATGTCACTACTGTGTGCATATCTTCTCTTTGTGTATTTGTATTTGTGACAAAGCTACGACGGCTATTACTGCATCCCTAATTTCTAGCTACAGACCAGAGATAAGGCAGCCCGTCTGCAACACCCTACCACATGGTCCATGGTAAAGGATTAACTGTCACTCTTATAATACCCCCAAAGCTTAAAGTGTGAGAAATTTTACTGTGCTATCACAAAGAATCAAACCTAGCTCACTAGCTTCAAAATCCAGAACTCTACTACAGGGCCAACCCTTGCTCATTCTCTTTATGAGATTCACATGACTTTCATTTTGTAATATTATAAATGTATATTTAGGAAAATCAATTTTATAAAACTTTATACAAAGATAGCTATTATAAAGATTAGAAAATGTAGCATGTAAACACATTTTGCACTTTTATTATTGTGATACAGAATTAATTAGTTTCAACGATATCTGTCAATTCTACTTCATAAAACAGTGAATAACAAAATTATGATACACAATTACTAATTGGATTTTGCTTAATATAGAAACTGTATACTGTCAACTGGTTAATGCTTAGCTATATAGATGTATTTCTTAGGATTTGTATTATTCATATAAATGATCACTTAAATTATGAACATTAATAAGTCTAATCATCTATACAAGCATAGTGGTTTCAAACAGTTTATGCACATCACACACACACCTTATATTGATAAGTGTGATTGCAAATATGTAGCATTACAGCAATTAACCATCACCCCTATGGTAGCTGCAAAGCATTATTGACTAAGTAAGTATTTTTTACAAAGAAAACACAAACAATACTGGACTATTTTATTACATATTTATAAAAACGGAAGCATAAGTGAAAGCAAAAATATGTAACAAGTTTTTCTATGCTGTAATAGCATGCAGAATTGTAGAGATCATAATTAAAAACAGATCTTTCACAGTGTTTTTACCTTGACTTAATGAACACAATTTGAAAATTTATTTTCAATATTTTTCTCTAGTAGCATAATCCCACCTTATTACTGAAAGCACTTAAAGGTTTTGGTTACTGACCATACCTGACAAGTACACATTCAGTACAGTCTGCATGGCTATTTATATTACTGACTTTACAATTAGCAGTAAAACTTACTGTTAGGAACTTAATGAAATTTTGTGTGTTGGATGCAAATATTATTTTGCCTATTCCTAACTCTACTGATTCTACTCGTTTATTCACGGACCCAAGGACTTGTTCATTTTAGTGTAAGGTTAAACAATGAACTGCACTGTATCCATGTGGACCTTTCGAAAGCACTCAGGTTATAGGGTTTTTATTGTTTTACTAATAAGACTTCTTGAACCTATGGATTTTTCCAAAATCAGAATTAAGTGATTTATTTTATTCCTTTGGTACCTCTCTATACCAGTACAAATAGTCTATATTTCAATATATCTTATTAAAGTTGTCTTGAAGTAGAAGCTTTTCAACTGAAAGTACAGCTGTTTTATTTCCCATTAATAATATTTTAGTTTAAGCCCAAAGCATGGCACAATAAACTGTATCATATTCACAGTAGGGTCTTAAACCCAGAATTTCATTGTTAGAATCACAAAAGCTTCCTTTTGAGTTTGCATACTATGACGTATATTTTATATTTTATAAAAATACATCATGTATTGCATATGCCTCTTTCTCTGTAGTTACCAGAAACTTTATCCTCTAACCGATATTGTGTTTGTTAGCTGATTTGTGTTTACTGGATCTTAATTAATAAACTATTCATGTAATATAATCTAAATATCCAAACATATTAACACATAAATTAATATTCTGTAAAACTTTGATCTGTTTATTCTGTAAATATCAACACATTTTATTTGTTCACTTGATCTTTCAGTGTGTTTATGTATTATCTGATATGTTATAGATTTTTTATTCATTTTTATTCCACAGTGTGTTATAAATAACAACATTAATATATTCAGCAAAAGACAAATATTAGTTAAATTCAGTTTACTAGTAATCTTAGTTTGGTTTTAATTTAAACATCCAGTAATTTGTGAGGACTAACTACAGAAAACATGTAGAGATAAATGTCAGTGTCTTCCCCACTTCTCTCACTCACTCACACACACACACACACACACACTCCTAAGAAGTTTTGCCAGAAGATGGGACCTTATGTTTCGCAAAGGTATTCTACAACATTCATGTAAAGTTTGCATTGTAAACTTAATGCCAATAGTTAGTTTGCCAACTCCATCAGTGCTCTAAATTAACAAACATTCTATGACTTTCACTCACATCCAATTGTTGATATTTAATATCTACATATCTCAAACATCTTTTATCTTATATAACTTACAGCCTATATTTACTATATAAACTGATTCTATGTTGAACGTTCTTCTTCACTATACTTTTCCTCTATATAAATGTCAAGTTGAGATTGTACTTTTCACCATTCTAAAACAATAAAAAGTGATTAAAAAAGGAGGGTCAGGTCAAAACAAATACTGTAAAATTTGTTATAAGCTGTATCAAACCTACAAAAGTGTAGTAATACAGAAGTGAAATGTAACTTGATCACAGTACATTATACTAAACAAAATAATAAATGTATGACTTCATCTGCTGTTTTAAATCTCTTTGTTTCTATATTTTTCATATATTTTTACTATATTATTCTGATTCAGAAGCTTCTTTACCACATAAATTTTTTACAAGTTTCTGTTTTTTGAAATTTAGTGTCCATTAAGCAAATATGGAAGCCACTGATTATGGGGACACTGCCATATTCACACCCTATTATTTACTCATGTATACTAACATTCTGTGTTGAAATTTCATATACAATTGGATAAATAGTTAACAAACACATTAGATTTTCAAACAAAGTGTCCTAAAGTGAAAAGCTGAGCTACTAAAGAGAATAGACCACTCATAAAACACAAAAAATAACCTTTAGAATTAAATAAGTCTGGATGTACTTTTGGTTTTGATTTTCTTACAAACGTTTGTTACAAATTCATTGAAATTTATAAATGCATAATCTTGTTCATGTAGTTATTATATCAGTTAAAAAAAATGTAATTATTTATTATTATTTTGCCGTAGTTCTTGTTGTTTTGGAGTTAATGTATTATTTACTAAATAAAATAGTAAATCTGATAAACCATACTAGTAAAGCTTTAAGATACAGATGATCTACAATTATATCATGCTGTACCTGCAACTGAATTAAAACTTTGTTTTAGTGCAACCATACAGACCACCTGCATTCAGTCCACTGCATGGACATGAACTCTAGATTTTACCATTTTATTTGTAAACTTACTGCTGACCAATCAGATAACTAAGTTAAAACCCTTTCTCACATAGTCTCACTGATTACACACACAAAAGCAAAAGAAGGAAAAATTAGCAAAGTTCTAATAATGTTTTGTAAAAAGTAATCTTTATTCTTCTTGTGTCAAGAGCTAATTATCTAGTCAGAAATGCCATCTGAGCAAAAAAAACATCTCTCAGTTATAACTGCAATCGTTGAATCCCATTAATGGAAGCGGTAGCAGGAGGTTTTTTCACATTACTAACACATTGTATAGTGTGATCTTGTAGAATTCTCATGTTGTTGTTGTTGCTAGAATCTAATTATACATCACTGCTTGAATGTTATCTTTTATGAAGTCACCTCTAAGTTATAACAACTTAGGAAAAGCTTATGGAACCACTTTACAAATACTGCTTATTCTATTTTCTACATCTGATACTGTAAAACTCAGTCTAAAAATAACATTAAAAAGCAAAAAATTATTTTTGTAACATTCATGAAAACATCAATGTATATACCATAGACTCAAACTTTATACCAAAGTTTTCTTCCACAAGACTGTTTAATGAATATTCTAAGTCAAAGAATTTTTTAAGTGTCAAACAATTGTCTTTTTAGTGATACTTTAGATTTCTATTTGTTTCATGTTAATTACAAAACATATAATTTACTCCAAAATTATCATTATGATGCCTATTAAGACCTTAATTAGCAATACATTTCATTTTTAGTTAATATACCATATACACAGCAGTAAAGAAAACTGAAGAAATATGAGCGATTGCTATCCAAGATTATTTTATATGGATGACATCGATGTATACTGTAAGATGAAATGTCTAGTCAAAGGTCTGTCAGTATGACCTAGGAAACACTGTTGAAAACAACAATACAACTTTAAACTTTTCTTTAAATTATTAAAAGTACATGAAAAAGGAATCTCACAAAACATGATGCAAAGGCGAAAAATTTCTGTGTTATAGTAAAGTACATTGAAACAGATTTCTGGCATTCTAGTCAGATCTTTAATACTAAAATTCTATATAACAATGCTGCCTAATTTAATACATATATATGAAAGTATGAACTGATTACACTGTTTTCACTTTAGAATGTTCTGACTATCAATATGTTTTCAAAACAAAAACGTTTTTTGAAGCCTGTATGACAAGTAAAATGAATCTAGCTTCACTGACCAATAGGAGGTTTCTTCCTAAGGACAACTTCTGGTGGACTTGTAGTTGTTGGAAGCTGAGGGAGTGCAGCTTTATCATCATCTACTACATCTTTTTTTACTACATCATTTGTATCTATTTAAAGAAGTGATAAACAAAATTTACTCAGAAGGTATGATTATAACTCAATGTTTTCTAAAGTCACATTTTACCTTGTAATGGTTTTTATTACATAACAAAAATCATGATAAAACTTTATAAAATAATTTTGTCAACATAAATGACTAAAAAATAGTATAGCTTTCAATTATAATGCTAGATCTGCTAGTAATTAAATTAAATACCAAGCTACACAAAATTTCTCTGAAAACAATTTTCTAAAAATAGGTCTTTTAATGATACTGAAATATATCTGAAAACACAAACAGATTACTTGGATTTTGAAAGATTAATTAAAAGTTTATATTTCACATATATTTCTTATGATAATTTCTTACTTAGATATCAAAATTTATGAGTTTTCCCTCAGGTCTTCAAACAATCTTTATTAAAACATTTTACTTGAAATATTTTAACAAGTAACAAATACTTCCAACAATAAATTGGTATGTAGTTACATGTAATTCTTAAAGTGAATACAACACTTGCTGAACCAGAGTATAAGAGATGCTTATACCTATTGGTGAGAACTTTCTAAAAATTCGTTTTTTTTTAATTCTCTCAGTGTTTTACATTGAATATATATATGCATGTATAGTCATAATGTTTCTAATTTTGAAACATATTGTCATAAAACAAAAAGTTACAAGCACAAATGTCATACAGCAGTACAAGAATAGTAATGACAACAACAGGATGAGTATTAAAATTAACTTAGTTTCTAGGAATTCTTTTAAGAAATGATCATTTTAACCAGCTGGACATGATACAAGTTTGTTTGTTTTTTTATTAAAATTGCAAATTGTGCTTTATGGTACAAGCAATGCATTATCAGAGTTATGCTGATAGGCATTAAGTTACACTTAATGAACCATAAAAGTTGAATCTAGAAATTTATGATTTAAAATTTTTTATGTGTCCATATAAATATAGAATTTAAGCTGTATTTTAGATATTACAGTCAACCATATAACTTGACCAATTACATTATTAGTATTGATCATCGCAGTGATCTTTGATCTTATCAATAACCTTTGGGTTTTGGCTGAGCAACAAATTATAAAACATTTGTGGTATTCATTAACCGAAAATTCTATTTTGATAAAAGCCATAAGTGACAACACATGCACTGTTTTGGTAGGTAATATTACATAAAGTTATTACTGCAGCCTTGCCCTACTTCCACTCTAACTATAACCTCAGCAATCAAAAAGTAACTGATAACTATCCATGCAGTTCTTGGAAAGTTAGTTATCAATGCATGCAATACATACTTATAGCCACTGTTACAGTAAATTCATGTGTATTAAAAAATTCTTCATTATTTCAACCCAATTAGGAATATTTTTTCTTTAAATGAATAAGACTTTTATGTGTGAAGTGTGTTGAAAACCAAAAAAAAATCACAATGTTTTAAATATTTCATCATTTATTCTCATAACCTACATTATAAAGTTTCACAGTTTTTGTAAGATGATATTACTGTAATACAGTAAACTACATGACTAATTAATGAAATAACCGGAAAAATTCTTTATTAGGATTCAAAAGGTTGTCAAGACCAATAGCAATCAAAAGGACATTTATGTTTAAGGATCAAATCCTCACAGGTGCCTGCATTAGCTCATACATACAAAACCTAGAGAAGAGGCTGTTTCTGAGCAAAACTGAAAGCACTGTACTGTACATATATGCTTTGGCTATCCTTGTTGCAGAGAAATATTAAGTTTTAGACTGCTACCACTCTATTATACCTACTTAGAGCTTTATAAACATGCACTTTAAAACTGTATCATAACTGACACACGTGTACTAAGTACAAATACTAAAGCTTTAATGGTTTTGCATGAGAAGTAATGGAAAGTCTTGTGATGTTTACTTTTTTTTGACTGATTAAACCATCTCATTATTGTTTTTATTGCCTTAATATGAAGCAAATTATAAACATCCTAAATTTACTGCATACTAAAGCATCAGGCTTTTAATAAATATAAAAATGTGTGGGCCATTTGAGATCATTACATTCATCGCAAAATCTTTGAGGTCACATGCCAGTTTCAAAGAATGCTCAGCATAGTATTTGCATTAAAGAATTCACAGCAGCATCTTCTCTTCACAAGTTAAAATATTTTAAGCTTCCATCACTGTATAAAACTTGTTCCAAAATATAAGTCACAAAAACTGTACATAATAAATCAGCAGATAACAAATTCAAGTTTATTCTATTTATATTTGTTTTATTTTAAGATACATTAATTGTTCTTTCTATCAAGTTACAGGTGAGCTTATCTTTTAACATATTTGTCAGTTTCATCACAGTTAATTGTAAAATTTCAACAATGACAGCATATTAAAAACCAGAATTGACAATGAGCAGACAGGTTTGAGACAGTAATAACAAACAATTACAAAATTTTACAAAATATGTTGTCATTCTTGATGAGATATAAACAATTTTGACTGTGTCAACTACTCGGTTAATTTTTTTCTTATGTGGGAAAGGTAAAATTTTCTGATGTTTTTAAATATTTCCTGTCTTTAGCGAGATATTATAATTGATTTTCATAAAATACTACAGACTCCATCCTCTAAACTGTTTTCCTTGGTTACATCTCAAAATGATTCTAAAAATAACAACAAAAATCCATAAATCAATGGAAAATTTTCATCCTCATTAATGTTTAAATTAAGCTTGATGTATATAGTAGCTGTATATAAAATTAAGCAAAATTTGCAATATATATCCAAGTTACAAAAAAGATTGGAAAATTACTTGATAATTTTAAAATATGTTACTTAGTGTGTTTCTTTCAGATGTCAAAATTAAAGTTGTTAACCGCTCCAAAAATATAAAAATTTGGTTTAATACTTAAAGTATTTTTAAAAGTCTCTTGTTCAAGTTCCTAAGTACTAAATTATAAATTACATAAATGACCTTAGGACAAACACTTTAAAATGGCTTACCAGACAAGGTTAATCGCTGTTCTTTTTCTTTATTGCTGGATAATGGAGTACCTAGACTAGAAGACAAGTTTTTCTGGGAAAATTCTTTAAATCCCTTCCATGCTGCAGGATGAGATTTTAGTGATTCCATTCGATGAGGTTTTGGTAATGCTCGATGGTAATGACTTGATGGAGTAGAAGTTTCACTGTCACTCATCACTTCTCTTTGCTGAAATTTGGCAGTTCTCACAGCCACAATAGGATGATGAGGAGACATTCTAGCTAACTCACTCTTGTGGAGATTGATACGCTCTAACTGTCTGGCTAGTAAGTAACTTGGCTCAAACTGATGACGTCTTTGAGCAACCAGATGTAGTGAGGAAACATGTTGGGCTTCCCCATCAGGAGTTGAACGAGGACTGGAGGGCTCACTCAGCGTATCCAATATCCCTTCTGAACCTTGACTTCCACGGGGACCCTGCATTGACATGGGATAATGTACAGAGCTGAGAACTGGTCTACCTGTTCTTTCTCCTCCCATGGCTAAGAGACTATGACTTTCAACACCTTCAGACATACGCCTGTCTACTGCTTTTCCATGTAATGAATTCATTGTGCTTTTGCCTTCTCTGTTTCTATTCTCTGTCTGGGATATGAAAGACTGTTCAAAAACAGGATCAGTAAGCTGCAGACTTTGACTATCTGTACAGTTGTAAGCAGTTCTATCAGATTTATTGCTTGTGACTCTAGCTGGAAGTTCTCTCTTTTTTTTGAAAACAAAATGAGGAGGCCCTTGCTGATGGGAATGAACAAGAGAACCATTCACATGACCCTCTATATCAACGAGATTCACAGGGTCTTTTAAAACTTCACTTGGTATAGGTGAAATATTTACAGCTGATGAGGGGGTTGTTTCTCTTACCCTGAGGTGACTATAATCATGTTCTTTACCAGTGTCCCTAATTATATGAGATATATTCTGACTATCAACACTAGATAATTTAGCTGCAGAATCTTGATGCTGAAACTTTCCAGTATTTTCAACTTTCTCTATTGACTCTTTTGGAGAAAAGTCATCTTTTTCACATTTTT
>NW_013665610.1:4495043-4514855 GCF_000517525.1 Limulus polyphemus
ACCCATACCAAGCACAACTTTTTGGTTGTTGGGAATGTTGGGAGGAATCCTCTCCACAGGCTGGTAGGCTGAACTGGAAAAATACTAAATAAAAGAAACTAGTAAATCTAAGTATACTAGATATATTTGATAAAAAAGAAATAACTTTAAACTTCAGAAAAAAAAAAGTAATACTTTAATATACTAATATTCTGATTTACATTTTAACAGTGTACCTTAATATTAAGTACATAAAATTAGGTTTAAATTACTATTCAAAATAATTACAATAATTAACCTTGTGATATCATGTATGAAACAAACAGTGTTTGATCAAAACTTTTTGACAATGTCTTACACCTTCTGCATAAGTTATAAATGCTGAGATTTTCAAGCTATATTATTTGGATATGAGAAAACAAAAGTTAGTAAATATAAGGAATTGATATATATATATAGAAAGCTTATGTAAACATAGCTTAAACAAATTTTGTGTTTACAAACATTTTGATTTTCAAAATAAGATTATTCATATGGCTGATGTCATAGTTCTTGACAAAACGTTTAGCAACAGTATTATTAATATCTAAGTTGTTAATAACATGAATTAGTTATTTGATGCATATTTGTAAAGAACAGCCTGTTTCCTCAATGTATGTTTGGAAGCAGACACTGCATTCTTATTCATTTATGTTTTTCTTTAATAATAGTTAACCTGCACCAAGTACACTTATCATAAGACATTAGTATTAGGCCTATCATATTTTTAAGCATTAATACTAGTTTTAATCATGCATTGCCTACTTGTAAAAGGCATTCAAACCATAACAATTGTTGACTTAACCTGCACTGTTTTGTTCATTTAACTCCACTTTAAGTCTATCAATTAATAGATTTTTCTTTATTCTTAATTCATTGTCAGCCCTGAACAAAATTTATAAATTTTCTTTAGTTATGGATTCAATACAGCTGAAAAATACGTCCTTAATACTTGAGTAATAATTGACAGAGGTCTCAAATTTGCATGCTCTTGTATATATGTTGTTAGTGCCCTAATGGTAGAACCTATATAACCTAAATTACAGTCAGGATATCTACATTCATATACTACATTCAATCACTGATAGACAGATATCAACCTTAATATCTAAAAACATTTTGTCGCTTATATAGAAGTTTAAACACGCATCTCAATTTTAGTGATGAATTAGTTTTCTAAGGTGATTTATAATTTGTATCACTTGTTTCTTCTCAGCATATGGTAAAACAAAAGTAATTTTTTGTTCTGCTAATTCCCATGTGAGCGATGTAGGAAGGACCCTTTTATTTAAATAATCATCAAAAACTTGATTCATAATAATTGTTGGAAAAGCATATTTTATTGGGAATTCCTTAATGTTTTCTTTCTCTTTATGGAAAAATTCATACTTATTGGTTAACTCATATTCTCAATGAGCTGTTATTTCTGTCAAATTAAAATAAAATCAGATTCAAATTTTCCATCATTGTTGTGAAGAAGTTGCTCAAAAGAAGGAAGTTTATGATTATGTTGTTGATCAACAGTGAGTTTGATACTGGAATGTCTGCTGTTGAGATAGTTTAAATACTCAACATGTTCAACCTATCTAATGTAATATCTTCTGTAATATATTGGATTAAACTGTACAGGACAGTCCTAATGCCACTTTTTCCGATGATGACAAAGAAATACATCTGCAAGTGATGGGGCTTATCTTGATCCCATAGTAAACCCACTTTTCTTGTAGCAAAGAGTGCCTAAACCACACTTGGATACAATGAATTGTGTTACTACAGTGTTTTTGAGGGTTAAGTGAGAATCTGCCTAGAACAGTTTTGAGAAGTTTGCTTGGTTTCTCTGTAAAATGAATTGGTGAACCCAAGTTCCTAATGATTTTAAGTTTCTGGGATACAGTTTGAGGTACACTTTAAACATTAAAAAATATGTAATAAATTAAAAATACTTTTCTCACCTGAACTATTATAAGAAATATTGAACTCAATGTTCAAATCTAGTCTATCAAGAACTGATACAATTATTAACATTTCACAAAACCGTAACAGAAGTAAAAAGAAGTATGCTCAAACGGTAAACATTTAAGAATGAGGACACATAATACCTGAATCTAGATTGTGGACATGTAATTAATTTACATGATACAAATTATAGGAGTTCAGAATAAGAATACTAAAGTAAAAGAATGAGAAAGCACAACAGAAACTAATTACCAATAATACCTTAAAACATATTAAGTAAATCTCTCAGTTTTAATAATAGCATACAAAAGTGATCTTGATGGAAATGAATGAAAACCGTACAACCCGAAAGCTTTTGAAAGATGGACCTTTATTCTTTAGGGGCAAAATGTTCTGACCAAGCTCATCCATTATTTCCATTTACTTTTATAGCTACCCCAAGGATACTTGACTGTGTTATATGAGCATGTGTTCCAATTTTGTTTCTGCTAGCTTACAAGTGGGGGTACGAACATTGTTTCAAACATGGTTACCTAGGATCCTGAGGCAGGCCAGGAACACAAAATCTAATGCCAGATTCGGGTTTATCAACCCTGAAAACTATACTATATAGATAAGGAGACCCCCTCAGACCACCCTGCATCTGCATGCCACGTTTATTCCTGCTAGCTCCAGAACTGTGGAAGGAGTTAGCTGAACATACATAAGAGTTGAATTAATATAGGATTACAATTGCAATAAATTGGTTACTTCGGTGTGAAAGAAAACATTATGTTAACCCAAATTCAGTTCTAATTCTTGTGAATTGCAAAAGCACCAACATATATAAAAAATATACACATATTTATAATCTTTCCCTTCACTTTACTTGTAATGCAAACAGTGCTACCTCTCATTTCTGATAATACACATTTAAAAAAAACATCTAGTTAATGAATCTTCCCCAGTGCAATCTTAAATGGCTAAAACCATTTACTAAAACCATTTATATGGGCTAACTATATCTACTGGAATTGTTTATTGTGCTAAGAACTGTAAGTTAATATTTAGTTTAGTATATTTTAAAACTTAAAAAGTGTACCAACACCTGAAAAATGGCTCATCTCTAAATGCAATATTTCAATGTCACATGAAGTTTACAAGAAAGATTTTCCTAAATGACACACTCACACACACACACATTTTATCTTTACAAAGACATTTTCACTATGAGTTATCATGACAAATGGAAGCAAGAGCTGAATCTGTATCATCAATAATTTTATATGTAACTAGTATTTGATGTAGTTATCTGAAAAACAAAACAATTTTGGAATAAAAAAAGTAGAAAAAAAGGAATTATTTAGTTGGGCTGTACTATAACTGTTAGTTTCAGAAATTAACGAAATAATGAACAAAATTTTGATTTGAAGAATATTTGGAACTTTTCCAAAATGTAGAATGTACAGTATAATGAGTAAAAAATTTAAAAGAAATTAGCTTGTACACTTCTCAATTCGCTTTAAATTTGGTGTAAAAAGCATTATTAGTATTTCTAAGAAAATGAATCTTAAAATATTTTACTTGTCTATCTACCTAAATAATATTGAGATAGGGATGTTTTAAGACCAAATCATAAAACATTAAGTCATTATCTTTCTTTAAAAGGTTAATATTAATATTGGTTAATTGACAACTCTATATACTACACATATTTCAAGCAGCATCTGCCATCAAGCATCATGATAAACTAAATAATAAGCTGCTTAAAACATTGTTCCAGTTATTAAAGGTTATTTAGCAAGGGTTTCATAACTTTCTTCTTTGTGCCTTCATAAATTGACAATACAAGTATGTAAAATACTTATAACGAAAGGTTTTGCTAGTGCTATATCTACTAATATATCTATATTTGACCCATACAATTTTCAACACTGAACTTAGAGACTAAACAGAATAGAAAAAGACATGAAAACACACACATATATAATACATAAAACAAATATTCTAAGAATTGTTAGAACCAGAAAATATTACCAACTGCAAAATGTCCTCTTCTTTTGGCACAACTAGTAACTCCAAGCTTCTGCTGCTGGGAAAATAATAA
This sequence comes from Limulus polyphemus, assembly GCF_000517525.1. NCBI lineage: Eukaryota > Metazoa > Arthropoda > Merostomata > Xiphosura > Limulidae > Limulus > Limulus polyphemus. The sequence continues at coordinate 4,499,104 of NW_013665610.1, forward strand.
CATTTAAAACTAATAACAATAACACTTACTTGTACTTCAATAACTTTAAGTACTTCTGTGCAAAACAAAAAACCTAAAAAACTTGCATCACGCTAATATCAAAATTAAACCCTTCAAAAATTGTCTTGATTTCCCAAGAACAGAGATTCTCAAACCATGGTATGTGGAGCTAATGTTAGTGTTGCATGAAGAAATTACTGTAAAAATTATAAAATTTGTAATAAGCCTAATGTCAGCTTTACAAGTACATATACACACTATTCTCCTTTCTTCTAGACTCTCCCTCTATCTGCATAGAGTTGACAGTGTTTTCTTCCATTTTATTTGACAGAAATCATGCCACGTATTCTTCATTTGTGCCAGAAAAAACAATCACATCCTCCCATTAATGAGTAAGTGCTAAAAATATTAATCTTTGCTACAAGGTTTTTTAGTATTTTTTATTATTAGGCCTGTGTTTGTCCTTTAAAAAAAAGTGAAAACAAAGAGTGTTAAAACAAGCGTGAATAGTTTGAGAACCACTGCTCTGAGGTATTATACAGAAAAAACTCATTATCAAACACAATCTTCCTGTTCACTTATTTATTATAATTTATAATTAACTAAGAAATATTTTTTGTGTTTCAATATATGTAATGGGTACCAGATGATAAACCTATATCTGTATATACTTATCTACAAAAAATATCAACAATTACACCTATCATACCAACACATTTTTTTAAAAAAGACAAATAAATGTGTTTATTAATGAAAAAAAAAACTGTTCATTTTGCATTTTTCTTATACTTCTCAAAACAGTAAAAATTATTGTATCCTAGTTATCTTATTAACATGGTTCTTAGTAAAACTGAAAAATTCTTAAACCTCTCATATATGAATAAGCATACACAACAGTAGGTTTGATATATTCTAAGGAAAACCTCCAATAGAATATCTTATTTGATGTTAGTTAGAATAAACTGTCTTCAAGAAAGAGTATTTTCAAGATAAAACCTCATCATGCAACATATTCTAAAAAAGGACAGACTTAAGATCATTTTTGTCCCAGAGATGTAAAATCAAACCAGATTCTAATCCTCTAAGAACACAGTAATCTCCAACTGGGATGGGCAAATAATACTAGAAGAGTTTGGTTAAGTTTCTGTGTTCAAGGAGTTAAATGTTTGTTCCGAAAGATTAACATATAAGATGGGACCACAGCTGAGCTGACTACTACCGTACTACCAGCAAAACAGCATGTGAAGTCCCCGATGTCGAGAATAACCCAGATGTGAAGGTTAAGAGTAAGGCAGAGAGATTAAAGATGTGACAGATCATCTATTAATTCAAAGACATAGCTAAGGCATGGAAATGGGGCAAAAAATGAGATGTGGGATACTTTTATTCACTCAAATTCGATGACAAGGAACCCACTTTGAGACTAATAATGGCTGGAGACGGCTTGAATGGGTAATGAAGAAAAACATAACATAACAGCAAATGTACAATGTTTTGACAAGGTTTTGTCATCATCAGGTATTGTTATGTTAAACTTATATTAAAGTTTTTCTTCATTACCCATTCAAGCCATCTCCAGCCATTAGTTTATTCACTCAGTTATGTTATAAGTATAATTTACTCAAAAATCAGTTTTTGATGTGTCATTTGAAGCTTTTATAATAGCTTTTCTTAACACTACAAAGTGTAACATCAATTTGTTCAAGCATTCTGATATTTGTATGTTTATCTAAGTAAAATCTAGCATAACATAAATCTACAGGGTTATGAATCATTAATACACTAGTTAATATCTGGTTGTTTATCCCTAGATCCAAACTGTGTAAATCTTCAGCCTACATGAATATTTCAAGGACACTTTGAATGGAACATGTTTATAAATAAATGCACCCAGAAGGTTTGCTGAATTTCACACAAAGCTACTCAAAGTGTGTCCTATCTGCACTAGTTGTTCCCTAATTTGAAGCGGTTGCCTTTTGTGTTGTTACCAAAACAAAGGCTTTCACTGTCACATCTATCTTCTCGATTTTTTTTGTTTTCCACATGCCTGTTCTTTTTTCTGTGTCACTGGTATTCTTATCTTGCATTGCTTACTCAAACAGTCTTCTGTCTCAGTTTTCCATCTGTTTAATCTTTCAGTGGTTGGTTCTAAGCTTAACCTTGTACAAACACTGGCAGCTATGATTAACAGAATACTTTTACACAAAATGTGAGGAGACTTTTCATCACAGTCATTTGTGAGACATATAAGATCAGCATCCTGGATTTACAGATGCATCTAATTTTAGTATTTACATGACTCTTACTGCAAAACCAGCTTATGATATTACTACTCTTAGACAAGAATCACCTTTAAAAAAAAAAATTTCAAACCTTGAGTAATACTCAAATGCAATCAAACAGGTAACAGAAAATAGAAAGCTGGTGATGAAAAAAATGGTAGCTGGTCCAAAAGAGTCCTCCTATACATTACAGGTTTACACAATAATTTTAACAGTATGTGATCATTTATCAAATATCGTCACAAAAATAAAAGAGCAATGTCATTATTCTGCTTTTCATACAAACAAGTACTTTTGTGGTGCTCTAATAACAAAATATGCAAAGAAGTTTGAATTCAGCTACAAACTGCAGTTTTAATATTATCTACATTTTAATAAGCATACAGTAGTACATGTACGTTACTTTTCAAAACAACGGGGGCAATACATTTTGTGAGAATATTTCTTGTGTGACAGTAGATCAGTATAGTAGCTCAATATATTTCAAGTTTCTCACATTAAAACATTACTGGTAGTTAATACATCTCTCCCCAGAGTTTCCTATATGTTTTCCCTTTCCCATGAACATATTTGCTGACCATTTCATAACTCATCAAAATTAAATTATAATATGTATATTTATAGTTAAATACTCTAATACATCAAAGTAAGCTACATCACAATTAGTCTTACAGGACTTTGAAATGTTAATAAAGCTGAACTATGTAGAGCCCAAAATGTAATATGATGTAGACACTGGGTAGTTTGAAGTACAAAAACATTACTTTGGAGAGACTAAACTTAAAAACTGCATTACCAAAGCTTCATACTAATAGATTCTGAGCACATTTCATTTATCATTTTAAAATTAACTCGTTTACAAAAATTGTGAAACATATTTAATCCTTATTTTTAGTTTTTCTTAACTTAAAGTACCATTTTACTGTTAAACATAGCTCAGTTCCCACTCACTTGGTCTAGAGCTTTAAAAGCACTAGGCATACATCACTATATAAATTTACAAAAACAGGATATATTGACACAGGATTATCTTAATTTAGGAATTTTTTTCTTTTATTGTGTCTTGGTAATGATCTTAATTAATGTTGACACACATTTAGCATCATTATATATAATCACTACAATTGTTTAATAAAATCCCCCCAAGTTTCAACAATCAATAAAGCTATACAATATTTGGCTACTTTATGTTGTTTCAATTGCTTGTGATATCAAGTTCGTGACTCTTTCATTTCAATTTTATATCACTAACACTATAAGAATGAAAGACTAAATTGTTATGGATAAGACATTCTTACCAAATATTATTCATTGAGTATGGTGTTTTGTTTATCTTTTAATCACAAGAGTAAACTTATATAGGTTTTGAAGAATATTTAGCATTTCTTCTGAATTATTTAACAGATAAGGTGTTTAAAATACTAAAAATAAAAACTGAACTGAATACTAGATTGGGCTTCATATTTATTATTTACTTTTAAAACATAATCCTTTTAATCCATATTAATAAAGAATGCAACAATGGTCTATGCCATATTTAGAGCATGTTTTGTCTCTTGTAATGAAAAGAGAAGACTTCTCCCATCATCGTGAAACACAATTTTAAAATCTCCAAAATATTACAACCGATACCCATTCACTTCATTTTGAACAGTGTAAATTACTCATTTCTGCTGAAAAAATGTGTTTAGCTATTTAATCTCTAGTGTTTTAAATGTTATATAAACATCAATACTATGGTTCTGGAAAGTCTAATAGATATGTTAAAGTAAAACAAAAGTATTCAGTGTACATTATCACTGTTGGAGCACATTATAATGTATAGTATCTTAAAATTTAAGAACAAAAAAAAAGAAACATTTTACCTGTTCTGAATGAGACCAATAACCTCTGGATAAGTTTTTCCTGTAATAGGATGACCATTAACTGACACAATCCGATCACCAATTACCAAGCCTGCAGAGTGAGCTGGACTTCCTTCTTTTACCTCCCGTACAAAGATTGTATCCATAGCTTCTCTTCTTTGATGGTTGCATTCTGTTGAAGAAAAGTAATTGTGTTTATATCTACTTGTAAGAAACTAATGCAAAAACAAATATAGGTTTTACATAATTAACAATAATTGTATAAATTCTGGTAAGTAGTTTAATTATGCATGTTGTAGTAGAAGTAAAATCATACTAATCTGTATAATCCAGTGGTTACTCATAAAACAATATTTCATTCAGGACTTGTGAGTAAGTGTATTAAATCTCAACAAAAAAAGCCAGTGCAAGATCAAGATGCCACTGGTATTAAGAAATACATGTGCTTCTAACTGTTCAATGATTTGTATATACATTTGGTTCAAGCCTCCTTCCCTAATGCAAAATAAGTGTTATGTATAATGAAATGATAATTTTACCACTTAAATAAAGAAAATGTATATTTAAAAATAAAGATTCAAGAGTTTTCTAATGACATAAATAATGCTTTATTATTAAATCTAAGTTATAAATAATATTTGCAGTGATTTAATAGGTTTTTAATGAACTTCTTGAAGCATATGAGCAAATTATAAAGTTTATTTTAAAACATTCCTTAAGATTATGCTGGCATCTTCATTTTTTCATAACTTTTACCTATAGCTCTTGTTAGCTTGGATGATTTTAGCATCCCTTTCATGTTTCATGTGGTTAAAGTCTGTTATACAGCAATTTTCTATATTTACATACAGGCATGACTGGTCTCTTTCAAACAATAATCCTATCGGAAAATCAAAATAGATGTAACAAATGTCTTTAATAACTTTGTTTTAGTAAAAAGTAAATTGGTAGTATAGAACTATTTAAACTTTACTATCTCTCTCTCTCTCTATATATATATATATATATATATATGTGTGTGTGTGTGTGTGTGTGTGTGTATTCCAGTTTACTACTTGCATCACTTCTATTCCTTGAGTGCATGATGTAGCAATATTATAGTGACCTGCTATTTAAGTAATAAATCTAAATTTCACTGCAATTGGTATACTTTTCAAATTATTCTTGATTAATTTAGCTCTGGTGTTTATTTATCACATATAGTTATTTTTCTTCTCACAAGTAGTTAAAGCTTAGCAAATTAACTGATTAATTGAATTTTTGATTAATTATAATTTTTTTGATTAGTCAAAACTGTAATCAGTCCCCACTCATATGTATTTGATTAATCAAATTTAATGTTTCCAATAAGTACCGTTTTTGATTATTGCAATAACTGATTAATCAAAATTATGATTAATTGTATTGTAAAATGTATGTATATTAAGTTCTAGTCACATTTTTTTCAAATTCTTTACGATATATACAGGAAATCTTAATAAAATACAAAAAATAAAAGCACTGTGTTTCTAAAGCAAAGATATAACAAGAGAGATTTACTGGTTTAAATTACCAAGTGTTTTTTAGGTAATACTATGAGAAAAACATTCCAAGCATCCTTATTCATTCCATAATAGTTTTCAAACTTTGTAAGTTAAAAGTTATGGTTATCAAAAGTCTTATTTTACAAAATAAATTGATGTTGTTATAATTTTTGTGTTGTTTTACTTTAACCCTATCAGGACAGGCACCTGTATTTTACAAAACCTTGTAACTACCATGTAACCATGGTGGTATACATACTATGACTCAAAAAGTACTTAATGTATCTTCATGAAATTAGGCAAGCTTTCAGTAAACTTAAAAAGTCTTTTGTAAATAAAAATATCAGGATTTTCAATTAAGTATTTTTAGTCAAACTTTCTATTTAATTATATGGTGTCAGAGTGTTGACTGCTCCGAGTGTAAAGTGACCTTCATATCAAAATTATGAATACTTTTCTCCACCTGAAAATTTTCAAATTTTGTTTCCATAATCCCTAAAATTTTCTAAATGAACATTAATTTTTTTTCCAAAAACTTTGAAGCTTATCTCTTATTTTCTCTACCCTAACGCTATATGAGGTTGGTCAATTTATTTATACTTAAATTCTATTCTTTTATCACCCTTTAAACCATGTCTAAAGTAATATTCCAACCATAAAATTTGAAATTACTTGGCAAACATGCAGTTCACGTTACCCTATCAAATTACATAACACACAGGCTACTTACATGAAAATATTTTATTATTACTCTTTATTTTACCTAAATTAACCTACAAAGTTTCTGATATTTACATTTTAGTTACTTTTATAATAATAATAAATAAAGAATACACATGAAAAACAAGAAATAAAGTACTTACCTGGGGTCATCTTCATTTTGCTGTTGACTGTTGATAACACTTAACCCTACGTTTTTATATTAATGGTACTACTGCAATGAATAATTTTTTTAGTTAATTAAAGAATGCTCCAAATATCACAGAATAATAACATGCAAAAAGCAGAATATGTCCCATAACTATCACACTTATTTTGAATTCCTAACTATGTGACAAAAGCTGTTAGAAATTAAGCTAAGCTCATTGATGTCTTTCTCATGTGAATGAAGCTTGAACTGGTAGTGAAACTGACATTTATCAGTGCAGAAAACAATGTAATATGTCATTTGATAGATTGAAACTTTGGCTTTCTATTAGTTATAAATAATATAATATTAAACATCAGAGAGAACTATTAGCAATTCATGAAATAGAGGATGTGACAGGTGGGTGGTCTGATTTTCTAGTTTATGGCTCTGAAACCAAACCAGATTGAAGGCTATAAAAATTACATTTTGCTGAGCAATAATTATATTATAATAAGTAATTTATGTAGAATTTCCAAGTTCTTGAAGGGGTGGTAAATAAATTATAGAAGAGGGAAGACGTATATAACAAATGTCACAGTTCTCATACTAAAAGCGATTGAGTTTTTTTTTTAAAACATTTCCTTATAAAATTAAGAACTTAAAATTTAAATACTATTAAAATTTGATTTATTAACTATGTTTTAATACCAAAATTATTTGTATATATTTATAATAAAGTAGTTTAATTAGATTTTGAAAGTAACTCTGTGAAATATTGTGATATGTGCACTTTAACGTACCCAATGCGAAAAGGTTAAATTTAGGATACTTAATGAATACTCAAAATACTAGGTTTTCACTTGGGCTTCCATTTGTATGAACAACCTCTCCCATAAATGCTTATGGTATTTTTATGTTTATAAAATTGTTTGTTGTTAACTATTTTGAAGTTTTTCACATTATTTGTGATGGATTTATTTTTTAAATCCTGAAACATCAGTAATTCAAGATTTTTTTGGTATTATTGTTGTTGTTTTTAATATTTCTTATAATACTTTGATTTGCACCTTATGAATCATTTTAATATTTGCAAAATAGACATCTAGTATCACTTACCATCACGAGTTTTCTTCAATTTATTACCAAATAATAAATTATGTACTGCTTGTTTTTCTAGGATCAGAGTGAACTTATTTTCACTGAGTTATATATTATCACACTGTAACAACACAGAATCTTTTATAGTTTTATCACAAGAAAACTAAGGTCAATTATGTTTTAACAAAAAATTAATTTATTCAGTAATTAATGCACTAAATTCTGATATCCCAGTTCGTTATAACAATGTTATACTCATTTTAGTAACAACAATGATACTTAAATGAAAAATTAGTTTACTGAGTTATAAATATTTCAGTTTTCCATAACAATTCTATAACTCTTTTCTTAACTCTGATTGGTCATGCAGCACCCCTTAGTATACTAGCGTAAACTGGTTAAAAGTTAATAGCCTAAATATATTCTCAAACCTATATCCAATTCATAGGTTATTTGCTCATAAAAGTGAAATCATGTGTCACATGTTAACTTCACAGTCTTAAGGTAATAGTGTGTACAGAACCCAATCATTATCAATGATACAGCAAAGGAATGAACAACATGTTAATTGTTTTGCAAAGTTGAATCTTTTGTGAAGTAAAAGTGAATCAGCTATATGGGAACAAGACTGTCCTAATGAATATGTATACGTACATTGTGAAGCAGGGCTGAAATTTAATGGCACAACAACAGACATGCAAAAAAATATACAGCTTTTCCACAGTGTTGTATCAAAGCACTATGGTTAAAACTCCAGCAGCAAGAGATTTAACTGAATCACTATCTTCATCACAATATCACATATGAGCAATATTAGTTACAGTACTGCAAGTTCAACATCTGTACACCAATCACTAAAAAAGACAGTCAGCTATACAAGAATCTTTAGCAGTTAAAGCTAAATATCCTAAGGAAAACATTAAATAGAAAAAGGGTAATAGAGGCATTAGTAATCTACATAGCTAAGGGTATCCATCCATTGCAAACTATGGAAAAACCTAGCTTTCTAACATTGCTTGAATCTTATCCCAGAACTATAGACCAGTATTCAAGAAGTTTTGGACCAACTTTCTAATGCAAGTAATATGGTCATTACTTGTGACATGTGGACATCTAGAGCAAATGACCAGTACCTTGGTTTGACTGTTCACTTCACAAACCAATAATGGATTTTCAAAAGCTATATTCTTCAAAACTGTGAGCTTCCACCACATCAAAATTCTGAAGTTATAGCTCAGGCTGTTACTCAGTGTCTAGAAAGTTGGAATATCTTGAATAAGGTTGAAGTAATTGTGTCGGACAGTGCTTCCAACTGTGTGAAGGCTGTTAGTAATGTGCAGCAAAAGTTAAAACCATGCTTTGGCCATACCCTGAACTTATGTATCAAGAAAGGACTAAATGCAGAAATGGAGCTGCTGAATGCAGCTGTTCTAAGTTGAGTGAGCATTTCCATCAAAGTGTTATTGCCAAATATTGTCTGGTAAACAAGCAAAAACAGCTTGAACATAAGCCGATTTTCCTTTGTGAGACGAGGTGGAACTACAGAGCAACAACAACCCATATGTGCAGTAGTAATGGAGTTGAATAAACCAGAGTTCATGCAAGAATTAGAAAAGAGTAATGTAGAAAAGCTTACTCAGAAATTCAGCAATGAATCTTATGTCACTGTATCAGAACTGTTACCTACAATGCATCAGTTAAAAATCTTCCTTGAAAAAGGCCGAAAGAAACTCGGGAGTAATAGTGCAAATTAAACAAGCAATTTTCGAGGATTATGAAAATAAATATACATCAGCTGACATTCTGATGAAAGTGTGCTTTTTAGATGCCAGACTTAAAGACATACCATTCTTGAATAAATATGAGAAAGTAAAAGGTGTAATATGATAAAGGATGTGTCTGTCTGAAGTCTGAAGACAGGGTTCCCCCGAGTATTATTTTTATGTTTATATTATTGAAATAACATATAATCATGATTTTTAAAATAAAAACAATATCAACCTTATTGGTAAATGTTGATGGTAAAAGTTAAATGTCTCCATTTTATTTACAGTAGATTACTATATATTGTAAAAGAAACATAATGGTGATATTTAGCTGATATTAGTGATTCATTCGCCAAGTATTATGTTTTTGTGAAAAATTCCACAGAAGTAACATACTATCCAAATAAGTAGTGAAGATAACACACAAGCACTCCTGTTTTTTTCATTTTCTTTGATTGTATGGACATGCCAGTAGGGTGTTTGCATGTATTAACTGACTAATGAGTATATCAATTAATCAGTTAAATCATTAATCACCTAGCTCTACAAATAGTATGAATTTTATTTCAAAATACAAAGTATTGTATTCATTAGTGGACATTTCTTAAATCTGGAAAATGTCTCCCACCTGAAGAGAAGCTCAATAATGAGCTTGGAAACTTGCAACAAAAGAAAAAAATTGGAGTTAGCGAGGAAGTAAAAGTTTCTAAAATTACTCCCACATTTAAAACTTGCTTGATGTAATGTCAATTTTTAGTTTTAACCTAATAAAGTTGTACCTAAGAGAAAAAGTAATGTCTATAATAATTCACTTTCACAACACATACTGAGATTGAAAATGAACAAGATTGCTCCTACTTAGAAGAAACTAAATAACTCAAGAAATTGCTGTATAGTCAAAAAAGTATGTCAGTTGTAAAAGGTTTGCATATTTGCGTATTTGTATTTAATGTACTTCAAAAGTCTATTCAAATATAAATGTTTTTGTTTACAAAAAACCCTAACATCTAAAAGTTAGTCAGGATAATTACCTGTTCTTTCTATATAAGGTTCTTCTTTCTCTTGACCCTAAAATAAGAAAGCACTTGTTGAAAACATTACTTAAAATAATGGAATCATTTCTGGATAAATAACTTGTATTTTTTCTAAAACCTTTCAGATCAACATGGAAGAACATTAATCAAAATGATGATATCAGGAGCATAAATAAGCTGTAATAGTAATAACAGTACACGTGTACATACACACATATCTCATTTTTAATAGTGGATTAAACAAAAAACTAAATATGTTTCATGTATCAAATAGAATACATGTAGCCTGGATTTTATTATGAACTACATCTTTATACTGCTGATAACTGCTTATTCAAGTACACTATAAAAGATAGACCCAAAGATAGGAAATTACTTCATTTTGCTATCCAATGCTAGAATACTGGATCAAAAGAGGAATATTAAACAATGGTTAAAAACCTTATACTCAACTATGGAAAAAGGAAAGCGGAACTAGCAAAAAGGAGACATAGACAAGTGCATATGAATATAGTCTATTACCTAACATGAGCAAAGACTGGTGGAGAATTTTCAAATTACACCACATTCAGAAAAGGCAGAGGTATTGCTGATCAATACATAATGAATATGCTATCAGAGATGGTTCTACATCATCATCTTGTTAAGTAAACTGGAAATGTGATGAAAAATACTCAAAGAACTACACACAATTTTGATAATTTTAACATATTTCTAAAGTCATTCCAAAAAAAAAGTAATGCACAAAGTGTTTTAACAGTATTTTTTACTGCCTGATGCTAAAATAGCAGTATTTTACACAGAATGAAAATATGAGCAATATAAGCTATTTCAAATGCTAATTTTGAGAAAGCAAATAATGCAATTCAATAATTTATTCAATGAAACAATTTAAGTATGTACCTGAGAAAGAAACAATTAAGGAAAAAATAATATTTAAAGAAACTTAAATCATTGGTTGCTATTTTCTAACTGCACAAATTTCTTTTGAAACCATGATTTTCTCCTTATATAAACTATTTTTGGTAAATGTGTGAAAAAACGTTTCTCTAGTATGTTGTAGCAGGTAACAGTTTACTTTGAGCCTGAATGTAAGTAACTGATTGTTATATACATTATCAATAAGAAACTTACAGGTACTAGAGTACAAGTACACTCACAGACTGTGACGTAATGTTACTGTCTTAGCCGTATGGTATTAATAAATGCTCAGCAGAAAGTGTGTTTGCTGACACACTGAAGAACTAAAAGATAAAAGTTTTATAAATTAATTCTGGTATTTTATACATTTACTACCAAAAACAAAAAGCAACTAAAATTTTACAAATTACAATATGACTGACGAGTATAAATTCAGTAACTTTCATGTCCATTTTATTAATTTGATGAATGATAAACATGATGTGTTCATAATTGTGTAATCCTGGTAACATTGCAACCAATAGAGCATCTGTTTTTTAATTTAGACATATTTAATTTGGGCTTAAAGACCATTTAATGATCCCAAAAATGGGCAATATCAGCTTCTGACATACTTATTAACATGAAATAATTAACTATGACACAGTTACAGTTAATTTTAGGATTCTAATTAATTTTATTGCTAGTAGCCTTCCCAAATTTACTAGAAGGGAAAAAAATAACTAATAACCACTTTCTAGTTCCATTTATGTCGAGAGGACAGATGCATAGTGATGTCAGATGTAAAAGCCTAAAATAGCCCAGCCTATATTAGAAAATACACAGAAAGAATATTTTTTGTAATATAAAAGAAACCTTGGACAGTCAAGAGAACTGGAAGTGGAAAAAAAAACTGCAGTATTGATTTCTTTTAACCTTGATTTTGCTGTTTCCATTGTTCTTGAGAGGAATGGTATATCTTGTTACTATCATATTGATAACATGACTGGAAAATAAAAAGGTCTTTGTCACACATGCTTGAAGCAAGATGAGAGTAAAATACATCTTCTTACTTATGATAATTATAGAGAACTTAAAAAACTCAAAAACAAGTGCAAAAAACCATAAAATTTAGATCAGAGTTAGTTTATAAAATTATCCCAAAACATTTCAACAGCTGGATAAGTCAAAACAGAAAAAGAGGAGTAAAAATAGTGAAATCTTAGGAGGCATATAACACTAAAAATAACAAATCACAAAAATATCATCAGAGAGAACATAAAAGAAATCAGCAAATATCTGTAGAGTGGAAGACAACATTGAAGCTAAGACACCATGCAAGATAAACAAGTGCAAGTTCAAGAAAAGTATTTAACAAAAAGAAAATAGAATACAGTATGAATTCTCAACAAATCTATGGGCATGAATATTTGCAAGAGTAATGACCTCGATGATCAGAGTTAGTACTGCCAGAACACACCACAGCATTGCTCCGACACATAAAATTGGAGATGAGTCCAGATATTTCAAAAACAAAAATAAGTTATTCAGTTTACACATGACGTTAAACATCTTTCATGTCCAAACTCTCAGTGTATCAGAGAACATTCTAGCTGTTTGTGCTCCTCCATGTCTACTGATAGAGCTCTCACAGACTGTCCAGCACATGCTCTGTCACTCTCTCTTAGGAGTTGGCATCAGACATCATGTGACCTCTCTGGTTCAGAAGCAGGAGTGAGAGCATTAGAATAGTGAAATATTTTTTTGTCATACATCACGTGGTTATTAAGACACACGAATATGGTATTTAAACGCTTAATAAAATACATTTTACAATTATACTGTGTGTTTAGAATGAACACATTTATTAAAAGGCTTATTATTTAGATAATATATAACAAAAGATGTTTTCTTTTTTTTAGTTATTCATGTTGCCAGCAAAAGCAAAGTTGTAATACTACTTGCAGACTATTGTTGCTAAACCTAAAGGAAACAAAGTTTTGTGTATATGGTACACAGTTATTGATGTTTTCTCCTTGCTGCTTAACTTAAAGGAAGTTGAGTTGTATGTTTTCTCTTTGTAAGACATATGTATTCAATTTATTACTAATTAATGTAATTAGTCTCAAATAATTAGTGATACTTAATGGACTCACAAAAATGGAAATTAGGTTTTCAGTAGGAAATCTTTACCCTGATATGTGTAACAAGTTTTAAGAAATTTGGTAGAGCTACGGCACTACAATATTTAGCACTACACCACTGTCTATGACGTATGATGATCAGAGTCTGTTATAAACAGGAAGAAACATTGAGAACGTCATCATGTTGCATAAAAATATTTCTTGAAACATGTGAAGACTGATTAAATACAAGGCTGATGGGAAGGACTGACTACATTTTTGTGAAACTTTACCATGCATAATCTCCATTACTGATGTTGACATAAATGAAAGGTGAGAATGGCTTCTGGGAACTTCTTGCCTATTTCACACTGAAGCACAGACATCAAGCACTGTCTCAATTCCACTTTGTAAATATAAGCCAAACAAGCAGCACAAACAACAGCTGGAATTAAAAACATAAATACAAACACCTAGGTTATATTTCAAGCCTAACAGAACAGACTCATAGTTTATCTATTAAATAAAAATATGCCAAACCTAAAGTCACATACTTCAAATGATGTGATGACTACTATGAAAACTAACACTGGAGCCAAAATTACCGATGTGTTTACTGCTACTTTTATACAGATTTTTTGCATCTATATACACAAACAGCACAAGTTATCATGGTAATAGCCATTGAGCATTAATAATGTGATGGAACTGGATAAAGCATATAAAAAGTAGAAAGCTTAGAGTATACAAAGAAAGAGAGTATTTGATACAATGTTTGTAATAACTTATATTCTGCATACACTGTTGTAATGTGTTCTTTCATTGGGCAGGTTTATTTAATTTACGTGGTCAAAATAATGGCCAGACCAGTCCATGTAATGATAACAAATTAGTTTATTTATTCCTTAACACTTGCCACAGGCTGCTATAATTTGTACACAGTTGTAGGTCAAGTTCACAAATAATGTTTTCACTTACAGCATAGATTTACTCACTAATGGCACTACAACTAACATACAGACAAACTTCCTTATACAGTTTAACAGATAATCAATTGAATAACCAAATATATATGAATCAATGAACAGAAAACTCCCTCCCTCCTATTTATATCTATATTTTGTTCTAGATATTGCACAAAGTCTCTCAACCACTAACATTCACAAATAGTTTATGCATTCTAGGACTACTTTTATAGACTTAATTGATCTTAATATCATGTGCCTTCTAGCAAACATCTAAATTAAAACAAGGAAAATATAGCTTACAACACTGCTCCCTTCCTGGACTATGAAGTCCTTTGAACAATCGTAACACCCCAAAAAATAAAACATGACACTAAATTGTTCATTCAGAAGTCTTTTTCATGGTTTTCTCTTCCGAGGCCCATGGTATACAGACAGGATAGACTTTTGTTCCTTCTTGACATTGGCTGTCTTGTCACTGGAAGGAGTTTTTCCTAGTTAGGTGGTTGAAAGAATCCATTGGGAGTTCTATCCTTGTTGTTCCTCTCGAAGTGGTCTCGACAGGAACCTTGATCTCCTCAGCAGGCTGACTTTCACTTGCAAATTTTTCTCTGGAGTTACCCAGAGAACATCTCACCAACATACTTTCAAAGATGATCATGGTGGATGACCATTGACACAGAAAACCCTTCCTTCTGGATTCTGTAATCCACATCATTGATTCTTTTGAATATGATGTATGATTCTTCCAAAAACTTACTTAACATTGGAATTTATCCTTTCTTGCAACAAGAACTGTTCAGCCATACTAAATCACCTCGATGAAACCCAGTTGTATCAGCATTAGCATAATAGTGATTTCTTATTTTATTAAAAGCTGATTTAAGTCTTTCCCAGGTAAAGTGATATGCGACATCTTTATTCTTCATATACATAAGAGCTCTTCTAAACACCAATTCTGCAAGATATGCTGAAGTATTTGGCTCCATTATGCTCCAGTCATTACACGTAGATTTATTGCTGCTAACTCTTGGTGAAAGTATTTCACTTCTAGTGGTACACAATGATGTAATAATTGCCATGTAGTACATGGAATTTCTTGGCCATACACTGTGAAGTTATTTGAAGCTAGCCTAACCAAATGTTACTGCACGATGTCAATTTCTAATATGAACTCTTCTTATATATTGTTGCATATACATTAAATACAAGAAATAATAAAAAAGCAAACCATTACAAAAATAATAATCTAACATAAACCAATCTTCTGATGTTGCTGAAGATAAGATATGGGAAAAAAACTCAAATGAAAAATATAGTGTGTGTGTGTGTGTGTGTGTGTGTAG
>NW_013665610.1:4514888-4529082 GCF_000517525.1 Limulus polyphemus
AAAACTACAAATAGAAAAATAATAGTGTGTGTGTGTGTGTGTGTGTGTGTGTGTAAGAGGGGCATAAAACAACTAGATCATTTTAAGTTATGCACATAGTCATATCCACCCATCCCACACATACACACAAAAGATGCTGTTTATCAACAGGAACAACAGATGTTTTATAAGCATTCTAAAATCTTAAATGTTGAATAACTTTACACTGTAAGGTACTACATGTAGATTTTATGAACAAAAAAAAAGATCAATACAATCCTAAATCTTTATACTAAAGTATTTTGTAATTAAGAGGTCATACATGAATATCTTATCAAACACCCATTCACAAAAAATTACTGTTCTAACAACATTTATTCTTGAAAGACTTATGTTTTATTCATAACCTTATCCAGCTAAATCATTGTATTTGATTACCTACTTATCACAGTTAAATATTATTCATTAAAAGCATTACCTCCTTCCTCTGGTAATTTGTTTTATTTCACACACTTATATTTTTATTAGATGGATTACAAATATACATTTTCTAACAGGAAGTTTGCCCATTTTCATTCTTACACTTTTGGTAAGATTGAAATCTCACCGAGATATATATTATCAAGTATATTACCTGGTTCTTATCAGGTGGATAGATAATGAAGTGTCTCAGAGTGAAACCAAAGTCAGTATCGTCTCTGTGGAGCACTAATCTCCGAGGCCCTGGCCACCACGGTTTCACCTCAGTCAAAGCATCTTGTTGCCCAGAACCCAGAGCCTAGAAACATGTGGGAAAAAAGGACATAAAATTTGTTAAAATATCCATCATATTATCTTCATGGTCATTTACTTGCAAAAAGTCATCATTGTAAATCTAAAGCTATAAATAACATTTCCCAAAACAAAATTTCCAAACTGATTGCTTCAACTTTCTAAAAGAAGAAAACAACAAAGACTGACTGAGCAGTCACTGCCCAAAAATATCCATTTGTAAGTGCACTTTAATTAAACTTGTAAGAATTAGATTGTGTGTGTGTGTGTGTCTATATATATATATTTAACATAACTCATAGAGTTTTCAAAACGAAATTTGCAAAATAGTTTTAAATAAGCAAACTATGATTCTTAATAATCATTAAAATACAGGGTTTTTATATTTAATGCTGTAACATAAAAAAAATTGTCTGTATTTAAATACCGACAAGCCTCCTCTCACCTCCTCCAAGACACTGAGTAGATTTCATCATATTTCCTATAACTTTCTTCTTCCATAAGAATGCTTTCTTGTTTCAACCATGTATCTTACATACATACACACATACATTCATATAGATATATATAAACACTTCAGAAACAATTATTTTTTTTTTTTACTTGAGACATTTCTTTCCAAACAAAAAGAAAAAAGAAACATTATGGGTAACATTTCAGTGTTGGAAAACAATGAAATGCAGTATTTATTCAGAACAAAGAGAGATTTACTATAAATGAAATCTTGTGAACGAGCTGGCATAATGTTCAACTGCAGGAAATATTTGTTCCACATATTTTGCCTAGCTTTTTTTTTTTAAAGCATTACTTTAAACTTATCTCCAACACCTTGTGTTCACCAAAAAGCTTGACACCCTGCCAAGCATTTTAAGCATCTCATTAATGGTACAAAAGGCACATATGCATGCACCCAAACAAGCATGTGGGCTTCATGCCTAATAGCATGGGACAAACTTCTTGTACCTGTACCTATTTATTTTCTCAGAATATTTCTATAATTTCTTCTTTTAAAAACATGTTGTCTCAAATACAAAAACAAGTAGCAATATGTATGAAACACCCTTTATTTCTCTCAAAAATTTTATTTTGCTATCTCATGTTGAATGAAAAGATGTTTTTTTTTGTACATACATTTGGAACACAAATTTTAAAAAAAACACCAAATACTATAGTAGATTTTAAAGCAAGAGGACACATTTTACATATCTATATATCAGACAGACAAAATTAGTAGCAACACATAAAACATGGAGAAAGTGTTAAATTCTGGCTTTTTAGTAAAGTCATGTAAAGTTCTACCAGAACTTTATACAGTCAGCAATTCAATCTACCTACCCTAATGCAAGTCATAAATATACTATAAAGTAATAAGCCAAACTTTAATGAAATTCAAGATTACAAGAAAATAGAATATAACTTAAGATATATAAAATGGGAAACAGTATACAAAATATGTATTTATTAAACACTACACAAAAAATAAAACTTTGTTTAGAAATAAAATCACTGTTTTAGTTTTTATATTCCTGATAAGTGACAGCTTTGGATTGGATAAACTCTTATTACAGCTTAGATTACTGGCAACAGTTTGAGATCATGATCACATCAAGGGTAAATTATTATACAGGGTTTATGTATAACTTCTCTTCAGTAAAAAATATACCATATTTTGTAGAGCCATTTAACTGACAAAGCATCTCCAGTTTCCTAGATTCAATTGTGACAAGTTCTGTAGATAAAATCATATTTTTTTCATTATTTGTAGTGAATTACTTATATAAAAGGTTATTACAAAAAATATTATAGCTTTGTACCTTTCTTTGTATAAGTTCCTAAAACTATTCTGCAACCTTTTTTGTTATTTCTTGGCATATATTTAAGATATTCCTCAGTTAAAACATTCTAGACTAGTACACCTCATTTGAAAACCAGCAACATTTTTTTTTTTATATTATGGAAAAAAACGTAAAATACCTAAACAACATTTCACAAGTAAACAGTTTTAGGTACCTCCTCACTTACACGGTTCAAAAAACTATGTAGGTTTTAAATGAGAAGCAATTTCATGAATAAAGAGACAGATATATATATATATATATATTTCAGCAATGAAACCCTAAGCCAAGGATTCAATTCTAGAAATTTCATAAACACTCAGCATGTACAGTTATTTGCTAAATTTGAGCATCTCCTGCTACAGACAAAAATTTTGAAAATTAACTTTAACAAACACATAACATACAGCAACCAGAAACTAGCATGTTAAGGACATTCAGATACAAACATTCTATTGTGTGAAAAAAAAATCCAAGTTTGACATTTCAGGCCTAAATTTATTCCATGAAAAAGTAAGAGAAATATTTTCCAACATTAATATTGTTTTACATTATGCTCGTAAACAATCAAAAATAAAATCAGAGCTGTTAGTATTACTAGTTTCTCATAATCTAACACATGCTCAGATACCTTTCAAATTAACATTCAAATCTTTTATCAAACAAATACCACATTAAAGTTTCATTTTACTTTCTGACCACTAGCAATGAGAAGAATTTCACATGTAGTTCTGAATGGAAGTGACTGTAATATGTCAAACTATCTCACACATGCAGTGACAGACTTCCTTGCAACTTAATACAAATGCAGGCCTGTTAAACAACATAGAAACAAGCTTTAAAAAATGCAGTGATGTTTGGTCAAGGTTAGGCTCTTCAAGTCTATGGAGAGAGAGAGAAGAAAAAAAAAGAAAAACTATTCAATACTTTTCACTAAATTCTTCACACGAATGAAACCACAGTAGTATAATATTAATGTGCATTACCCAACTGTGTGTTATAGTTTAAAGAACAAGACAGTATGTACTAAGAAGCATCATCACAGCAGTAATGTAGACAAGTAAAAATGAAAAACTGCATGTTAAAAAGAAATTTATTAAAGAAATACAGTGACATAGAATACAGATACATAATGTATACACTGACAAAAAGGCAAGGAGACAAAGAAAGGTACTAAAATCATTGATTCAGAATCAAAAGCTTGTAAGACATAGCTTCCTTAGTTAAGTGTATTTCCAAACAATTTTACATGTATTGTAAATACAGTGTAAAATTTCTAAATCAGTAAGGAAAAATTCTCTTAAAAACTGTGTTAAATGAAATAGCACACTGTAGTAAAATATTTACACTGCATACTTCTTTGTCTGTACATTACAGATTTTAAACTAAAGCTTCTTTTTTGTCTGAAATAAGTCTTTAACTATGAATTTTTGTCTTTTTTTTTATTAACAGAGCTCATCAGCTAACATTCTTTAGCAGTCAACCGTAAAAAAAAAAGTGCTTACAGTAAGTAAGATTGTGATTACAGGATAACAGTAGTCTACACAATCACCTTAAGTGTAATGACTGATTAGCTACTAATCTTTTTTATTAATTACTAATTACTAGCCAATTTTAGTCCAAAGTTCTGGTTACTAATCTACTGCTTTCTTCATGGAAGTCCTGAAAAACTATTTCTGTGATCAGTCTTCTTGAGAGAGGCTAATGTGCTATCCTCTCATTACTTGATTGAAACCCTAGATAGGTAAAAATCACACCAGCTTCTCTAACAAGAAGACCAAGGTTCAAATCCCAACCACCACAGAAATAGTACTTTTCAGAACTTCTTTCAACTATAACAATGATAACAAAATAATTAAAATCATTACATACTGTAATTTTATGTACTATCAAGCACATGGTCACATAGTCAATTTGTTCAATTGGTATGATAGCTTATGCATTATATCAGTACTGCTAATGGTAAAATACAAGCATTATGCAAGGTCAATTTCAATATTACTTGTCCAGACTCAACACTCATAAGCTAAAATACTAATATTACTGATCTGGAAGCAAACTATTTCATAAGTTGTCACAAACTTATATGATACCAATTCAACTAAATAACTGTGATGACTTATCTTTCACTCATTTACTCTATGCATCTTTTAGATATTGTAGTTATGCCAAGTATCTTAAAAATTCATCAAATAACTGCATTAACATGGAGTTGATCCCAACAAAGAGTTTGTTTCAATGCAAAGCTACACAATAGGCTATCTTCACTCTATTCACCACAGGAAATCAAACCTTGGATTTTAGCATTGCGATTCTGTAAACTTGCTGCTGACCCACTGAGAGATCCCAACAAAAAAGACACTTAAGCCAGAGTTTCTATCACTACAATACATTTGATACACATTAAATAAATGTTTCACAGATATTATATAACATTAATTCTGAGATTCATAAAACAAATTTGAATCCATAAAACAATAATCAAAATAGTAATATTGATTAGAGTGCAGTATCAAGCTTTATGGGTTTGTATTTATAACAAACAATTGAAAATAAGCTTTGATATGAAAAGCTATTCAAAATGTGCCTGATATTTGTTTCTATGTTTTTCATCATTACCAAAATACAAAACTATAATGTGTGCACGATAACGAGTAACACTGTGGTGAAAAATAACAGGTAAACAAGAAACATTTTTACAGTGCAAATAACTTGAATTATCAATATCACAGATATGAATGTAGAATAGCTTGCCTTATGATTATTTTACAGTAACATAAGAAGTTTATGATTCCAACTTTGAAGTGTCAGGCCAAATTTTTAACTAATGTGAGCAAGCTTCCCAAATTAGAAGCTGAGTATTCCCTATAAACTTATGTGTCTCCTGTCAGTAAACTGATGTCCCTTTCCTTCCTCACATAGGTACTTAGTGTACAATTTAGAAAAAAAACATTCTGAAAGCATGAGCTCTTCTACTGGCAGCATGCCAGAATAATAAACCAAACAATCTTTAAGATAGCAAAAAAAAAAGTAGAGAGAGATAGAGAGAAAACCTAATAAAAACACCAGACTCAGTCCAAAAATATAGTAACTTTAATTTTTAATACCACTTATGTATAATTTTAAACTCATCCAATTTTTTACAGAAATTAAATTTAAACATAAAAAATGTTGAGAGTAATGTAAAAAAGTGTGCAAAACACACATGATAAAACATTTATTAATGTTAGATAAATAACTCCCTTACACCATAATTCCTTTTATATGGGAAGCATTAATTTTTCAAAATAATTATTTATAATAATTAACTCTTGTAATACAATTTATGCAACAAAAGGAGGTTGGAACTATTATAAACACTTATTAACAAAATTATGTAGAAAAGACACAGTGTGTTATTTTTTCACCTGGAATTGGCCACAGAACATAATAGCATATATATGCATCATATAATCCTCAAGCCTTGTGGTTAGCATGACAGACTTCTCTAACAGTACTTGCCAAGAAAAACATTTTTCCACACCTCAAAAAACCATTTTGAGAAAGATAAACACAAGGAATGGGGATAGAATTACATGAGAAACATTTTCACCTGACTGAAGTCACATATGTATCAATTATCAAAACTGAGTGATTATATAAAGATAAATGTGACAAGTTAAAGAGAATAAAAAGGAGATCTAAAAATAACAGATTTATTAATAAGAACCTTTTAAGAGATAGCTCTTCACAGAGCTCTGAAATGGGATATGTGTATATGTGTGTGTGTGTGTGTGCGCATGCACGCATGTTTCTGTACATCTAATGAATTCTATTATTAATCATATTCTTAAAGATAATTTTATGATTCTATAAGTATATTTCTTGATGTTAAGAGAACACTTAACTAATAATTTTGGATTGTTACAACTGGTCTAAATATATCAAACATTATAAAATATGCTGATTTACCAAGTCTACAAAAATGTTTTAAACAGCAAACTCAGCTGCTTTAGATTTAATACTAAATAAATGTAGAATGAATAAATAAAACTAATGAAAGTCAAAACAAATTACTAGTAAATATATGATAGGATGTTTATAAAATATGATGTATACACACTTCTGTACATATAAAGATGCATATCAAAATTAATTTATCACTTTCTCTAAACCATTCAACAAATTAATGATTTTCTTACATTACAAATAACTATGCAACTAAATAAGAAAACTAATAAATTCTTAATGATCTTTTTCCAAATAATATTGAAAAAAGTTACAAGATATTCTTAAGTTATAGAATGTTTAACAGCCTTTAAACAAAGTTTTTACATTAGATTACTCAATCTTATAAAAATTGGCAAAACTTTTTTCTCAAAAGTACTGTTTTTTTTGTTGTTTTTCAAGATTTCACCATTAATCATTCAGTTTGGTATTCTTGTAGTTCTGTCATTCAGTTCAGCATAATAGACCTCACATAAGTTGCAAGATTGCTGACAGTCTACACTAGACTGTACGTCATTCAGACGCATGTGAGCTTGGAACAGAGACAGATTAGCCTTTGAATACTGCTCATTATGTGTTCCCCTACAGTCTGACAGTAACTTATCACTTTTTCATTTGATATTGGAGAATGAAACAGAAAAGAGTCCAGCAAATATAGATCAGCAGGAGTTAAATCTCTGAGAAGTGCTAATTATTAAAAAGGCTACTTACACAATGTCACCAACACAGCTACTGTAGCCAGCAAGCACTCACTCCAGAATAGGAACAGTACAGGGTCCCTCAGTGAAACTGTGTCCTACACTATATTTAGGTCAGCTATTTACATCCTTTCCTCTGACACATAACTCAACCCTTCTTAGAGTAGGATTAACTTTCAGATTTCTTGTTTTGGTCCAAAACTTCAACTTAAGTAAAATGATAAACTCCTATGGCATTTTCTCACGCAATTTGGAAATTCTTGCTCTTTTTATAAAAACTTTAAATTGTGAGTTATCCATTTTATTAAAGTTTTTGCTTGAAATCCAACATTATTTTCTCCTATGTTTTCAAATCATTTATCTAGATGGTACAATATTTTTTTTGGCATAAAGTACTTAACAGTTTTAAACATTCTTCTCTTATTACACTAATGAGTATTTAAAAAAAAAGCATGACAAATTCAACTTCCAATTTTTAACATATAATTTGATTTTTTTAATCATGAAACTTTAAATATATATATATATATAATGTTCCTTTAGATATAATAACCAATTAAGATTTTTTTAATTTATCTTTTTCCCTTGCAGCAAGACATTTCACTCAAACAATTTCTCTTCCCATTTTAAAAAATGTTTTATATATTTAACATTTATACATGTTTTCGATGCTCTTATAAAGTTGCATAAGGGCTATCTGCTGTCCTCAGTTTTGAAATGAATGCCTAGAAAGAAGGCAGTTAATAGCACACACCATCAAATCTTGAGCTAAACTAATTGAACAGTGGGATTTGACCTTCACTCTCATAATCCAAAGTGTAGAGCACAATTTTTTTTCCCCCAGCAAAACAGGATGCAAATCATGAATTAAAAGATTCTTTATGATTAAAAGAAAATGGAAGCAAAATATTGATTTGCCTAAACATACATATTATTAGGACGTAACATTGTAATTAACCCCATGCACATTTTATTTGAATAATTTATTAAGCTACAGCTGAATAATTCAATTACAGTAAGTGACTGAAACATTTCCATGAACACAAGTGTTCAAATTCTATTTATAGTAATATTATATATTACTTTTATTTTAAGTTGTCAAGTATAATTTGAAGTTGACTATGAAGGAACAAGAACAGAAGCCTCCTTACTACAGGTAGGTAGAAGTGGGATAAAACAGACTTGCCTTAAAATATTTACACCAAAATGCCTTCATTGAAATACTTGTGTTACAAATTGTGCAGAATATTCCTCATAACTCAGATAAACAGTTGTTTAAAATTGATATATTTTGTAATAGTTAAAGGCCCAAAGCCTATGTAAAAATATAATTGAATATTTGTAATTAAGATATTTAGATATAAAATCATATGTTAACTTGTGTTTGTCTCAAATGGTTTGCAGCATGAGAATGTCTCATCATTTTATGACAACTATTAGCATTCATGTACATCCGTTCTGTGATGTTTTCCATGGAAATTCTAATTACTTTGACTATTTCCACAGCACATTGCATTTTGTATTTAAATAATGTTTGAGAAGTCAATATGTTACTCAACTGTACTTCCAATCAACATCTTAGAGAAGTAGTTTGTCCCATTTATTTTATCTTTTTATGAAGACTCAAACTGAATGGATGCATACAAATAACTTAATAAAAACATGCCAAGATTCATGTGCCTATAGCATTGAGCCTGATTTTATTAAATCAAGGTGCATTTTTATCAAGAACTTTTGAACAGTTATCCCAACATTATAGAACAAAAATAGTAAATAATAAGAGACAATGATTTGTATTTCATGCATTTAATATTAATTCACATGTTAAAACAAAACTTGTGTAATTCCAATTTTATTGTCATTACCAAAGGAACAAATTTATCTGTGACAAGCAAAAGCACCCATCCCTAGTAATGGGAAAATTTTAAGTTAATCTGCAAAAGTTCCTGTCTCCAGTGACAGGAAAGGTTTAAATTAATCTATCAATTTAGATTATTTCATGGACTTTGAAAATGTTAACTTTGTTACTCTCTTGGTTTCACTCAGAGCCAAAGCTATGAGATACTTATACCGCCCACAGCAAAAAGTAATTGTTGAGAATTTCAGTTATGCTAAAAGCCGCTCAACAATAACATACAGTAAATCTACATTTTTATTCTTTAATTTATGTCACGTTTTGAAAAGCAAATGATAATGTGATTAATTACTAACACTTTAGTAAATAATATTCAGCTTGCAAAATAAAATTTGTCATTAACATTTTTCATGCCTGTTCTACTATAATTTCAAACAGGAAACAGACAAATGCTCAGACAGACACCATGGTTTGCGATATATATAACATCTAAATGAATTAATGGGAAGGAAATGACAACTATTACAGAACAGATAATTTCGAATTTATTACAAGATTATTCTCTTAGCTGCGTTTGTACAAATTAGATATTTCAATGCCTAAACTGTCTCTCACTTTTTCACAATATAGAAGTTAAATTAGAAACAGGCAAAAATCAAGCACACTAAATTTGTAAAATCTCATTCTTTCATTTGTATCTTTTCCTCATATAACACTGCAACTGAACAAGTAGAATGCACAGCTACAGAACAGTCAATGGGCCACTGGTTTGGAATACAAAAATACTCAGCATCAGAAACAACCAAAGAATAGAGATAAAACTAACTACAAACTGAGAAGTTACAAGTAAAGAACTGGCAAACTAGAGACAATTTTGAGTCAAAAGTTCCTGCAAACTGAGATACAAGTGTCTCATATGTGTTGGGGAAAGATATGTCTATGCTACAATGCAGCCCTAAAAGCTCTCAACAAATTTAGATAACTTATCTTTATAATCAACCAGTCCTATTAATTTGCAAAACAGGAAGTCCAAGACTTCCAGGATATCACATTGTGCTGTGCACTAAATGTCATTTTAACTGTGCAACTTTGCCACATTACACGTTCTAAGCCAGATCAACTGGACTATACATCTATTTACCATTTGTTTCTACTATATAAAGCAAAGTGAATGCCTGTGAAAATAAAAATACACACAGTCATATAACTATCATTTCATATCTGTTCCTTATATGTTTCCACATTTCTCAATCAATCTGCACCATACAAGATGACATGACCATGAGGAAGGACATTTGTTTGTTTTTCCGGGGGTGTCTGAAAACAGCATGTCTTTCTTTTCAGTATTGGTACCTTTATGTATTTTTATTGCACTTTTAATGTTTATTATGTTTAGAAAAAAATAGAAACACAATTTCCTATCCTTTGTTACAAATAAGTTTTCATTTCACCCATCCAACAGACGGGTACTCCAGCTAGTTATCTAAGTATGTGTGTGTAATTTGCTTGGGACACATCTAAGAAGAGTTAAGAACAGATAAGTGTATTTTGAATACTTCAAGGAGTTACAACAATAGTCGAACAAATGTGATGTCTCATTAGGCCTATGGTAGAAATTGACTATTGAAGGTCACAATTTATTCTTGTGATCATTACAAGTCATACTACAAGGATTCAAAAGTCAATTTAAGTTTTTAAGCCCATATTAAAATTATATTTAAAAAACACTGAAACAAATTTCAGGGTTACAGAAATAACTTAGAGTCAGACAGAAACCACATAAATAATTTTAGTATTTAGGCCTGTGGGTGTATAGGATCAAAGCACTAATGCCCCAAGTTCTTCCACACATTCAATTTTTGGGATCCAACTGAAACTTATGAGCACATAAAATGCCAGGGCATCCACTAACAAAAACATTGATTAGTAAAATTGCTCCACTTTTTTGATATACATTTAGCCCTATGTTTTCCAAGGAGGTGAAATGTGTATGTCACTACCTTTTACAGAGTTACATTCAAAAATTTCATTAAAAAACATTATTTTAAATGTATATCAAAAAGCTTGACATCAAAACGTAATTTATAATTAAAATTGTTTATAATATCTTCTAAGTTTTAATTTTTTAATTATAAAACAAAATATTTAATTTCTTAACATTCACTTTATGTATAACATGATGCTCATTCACTCTACACTACCCGACATTTTCTTTCTATCCTTATATTACCTTTTTAGTTTGCCATCAATCACACACTTATACTACAGATATTGCTAAGCTATACAAACAAGAAAGCCAAACCTACATGCCATGCCACTCCTATCTCATCCTGTCTTTCAAAAAAATGTCAGTAACTGTTATTGACATTTATTATTGAATTATTTTTAACCAATAGAAATAGAAGGTTCTGATTTACAAGATTCCTCACTTAGTTTATTCATGTGCTTAGTTTGGAAATATTCAGCCTCAGTTTCATTATTTTCCTTTGTGGTGTTTGGCTAGACTAGCTAATGGAATTTTTTCAACCTATTTATAGCTTAGTTAGAAAGCTAGTTGAGTTATAATAGGTTTAAGACATTCTACTTTTTTGTCTGTGATAATATTCTATGTTCTAACATTGTGTACTTGAATTAAAAACTAGTATTTTTAACTAACAATGCTATTAAAAGAAAGGGAACCTTCAGTGCTTTGCCACCTGATAGCAGAAGTTCAGACACGAGTAATAAATTTCTTATTTTTTTATATATACTTTTTCTTTAATGTTATAAAGATAACATTAACATAAACTTTGGGAAACTTATTAGATAATAAGACTTAAATGAAAAAAAAAAATCTCATGATAACACAAGCACATCCCAAGGCATGACTGTAAGTTGACTGTGGCATGCTTGTAATTTGATCACTTGTTTAAATAAAACAGCCTAGCTGTAATAAATGGCTAGTGGTATAGTGCTCTAATTGCAGCTGTTTAATAATAAAACTAATTGAACCCAGACTTGAAAATTTCATTAGCCTTGGCTGTAAGAATAAATAGTGTGTAATTGTCTGTTACAACATGAAGTGATTCTACAAAGAAAGAAACGGGTAACTTAAATTTATTTCACACTTTTCAATTTCTCACTATAGCTTAGTGTTAGGGTAGAGAATACAAGAGATAAAGTCTAAAGTTTTACCAAAAATAAACTTACGGTAATCATTTCGAAAGTTATGCAAATTAAATATGAAACTGTAAGATAAAAATATGTATTTTTATGCTTAATAGGAAAATCACCTTGCACTCAAGACTAGTCAGATTGACTGAATAAATTCACAGACAAATCCTTAGTAAAAATTTATTTTTTGTGTATAACTTGTAGCGTTTACTAAAAGCCTACCAAATTTCATTAAGATATGCTTAGTAAATTTATAATTATATTAAACCTTAATTCTTCAATAAGGGCATCAGTACAATAGACCAACTCCATGCCAAAGGGTTTAAGCACTGAATTTATTGTTAGTCTGTAACTTTATCAAACATGGTTACTCACTCCTTTATATATCTTCATTTTGTTTGTTTTTACGTTTAGATTTTCTAACAAAGTATACATGCATTTGTCAGTAGGCAAATATATGAAAAACACAGGAGATGAATTGGATATCTGGTACCTACGTTATTCTGACATATGCATTTGTGTTTTAATGCTTTTCACTTACAAGATAAGCTTTACAGTTCTATTATGTACAGTAATAGTGACTCCTTTCTTTAAATAAATTCTCAATATTCACTTCTAGGTGTAACATGATGCTTATTCACTCTGAACTGACAACCTAAAATTTTCTTTCTATTCTTATATTATCTTTTTAATTTGTCACCAATCACATGCTTATACTACAGATATTTGTAAGCCATAATGTAAATTTATAGCCCCTAAGCTTCTTACTTTACTGAGGTATAAACAAGACAGTCAAACCCACATGCCACACCACTCCCATCTCATCCTGTCTTTCAAAAAATGTCAATAATTTTCACCAACAGCAGCAGATAAATGAAAGAAACAAGCTTGAACAAAAAACTCAAAATGAGAATATATATGAAACCATCAATCATTTGACTAGTCTGCTAATACACAATTTTCAACTTAAGACTCAGTGATAGAGATCAAAACTGTATGCAAAATCTACAAGTCAATGCTTACCAAAGTCTTAAGCATAAGATAATTTAATTAAATTTCTATAAATATAACAATATCAGTGTTTGTGTCACACAAGAAAATTCCCTTATTTCAACAACATGACTTTCCTCAATATTAAAACCAATTTTTTAATTTTTAGCCACTTGCCAATAATGTTTAAATGTTTTGAATAAAAGTATCGTAATCCTCAGAATTAGCTTATGCCTGGAATTTAGCAACATCTGCAAATGTAAAAAAACAACTGCCAAAGTAGTTATCCAAACTTGTTGAACACTTTGAGGTTCTTAGCAAGGTTTTTTCTCCACAGTAGATTCCCAACAGAATCTTTTAAAAATTGACATAAAAAAAAACATAAAAATTGTTTGTCATTTTGCACTACTATTTTTCCAGTCTTATTTAACTTTAGCAATAGCTTTTTGGAATTGCTTCTTTTGTTTTGTTAAATCTCAGTATCCTTCATTTTAAGTGCATATTTTTGTAGTCCCCAATATAATTTTAACCATGTCATTTTTCTTATTCAATATTAACACAATTCCCAATCCATTCATTTCTTTGAATGAAATATTTCGAAGTGAATTCAATCCCTTTTAGTTAGTTTGAGTTAACCAGAAATAATTCTCCAAACTTAATAGTTTTCTCATTCATATAAGCCAATTTTTTTTTCTCATCATAGCTGCAATAGCTAAAAAATAGTTTTTCTTAGATTTGGGAGAAAGATGTATTTAACTTCACAATGGGTCTTATTTTAACATAAAAAAAAAGTAATGTTATGATCACAGGTTCTCAATTTCACTACTACAGTATTTCTAACCACATCTATATCACATCACAAAAAAAGTTTAATCCTTTCACTACAATGAACATGCTTATGTCCTCCTCTAGAATACTGTGATAGG
>NW_013665610.1:4530082-4560086 GCF_000517525.1 Limulus polyphemus
GTATACATCACATCACAAAAAAGTTTAATCCTTTCACTACAATGAACATGCTTATGTCCTCCTCTAGAATACTGTGATAGGCAGTTATAAGACAAACTATACAGCCTTTGTTTTAGATTTGAAAAATGTGACATTAATCACATGTCAATTTGGAATTTTTTATCACTACGAAGAAAGATTATTGTCCTTCAAACCTCCCAATGTTCACAAATTTAAAGTTTCAGATAAGCAATAAAATATTAAAACATGTGTCTCTATCTTTTATTACACATCTAAAAAATAAACCTAGCATTGAGAAAGTGTTTATCTATAAATGTAGCAATGCAAGTGTTGAAATCACATTTTCTTTGGAAGTTTTTGAACGAATAAAATACAAAACAATCTTCTATAAATCTTAACAAAATGTTCAATCTTCAGTGAAAAAAAGTTAATTCAGTTTTTTTCCTCTAAAAGTAAAAAATATCCAGATGGTCTTTAGAAAATACCAACAACTTTAGTTTTTAATTTCTAAATAGAACCTAACTTACATATAGTTTCATGATTATAAGCACTTATCTTATTTCTGACAAAAAAAACTACGTAACTCTAAAATAACAGCAATCAAAGTATCAAATTCAAACAACTTTAATATTTAAGAGTTTTCTATGAAACTACACATGATGCAATAAGAAATTTCTGAAGTGTTACCAGCATTGATTGAGTTATATAATATACTAGGAAATGGGAGGTCAGGCACTGGCAAATTAACAATGTAAATTTAAGGATCCTTATTGCCTACACATGAGAAATATCCCCTTGTAATTCTTTATTTTCAGTATTTTCGACATTTGATAAATTAAAATGAAGTTCCCTTTAAAACAAATATTCCCATTATGTGAAATTTCTGTAGAACAAGTCAGTTAAAACTAAGTTTCAAATAAAGATTTATATCACAAACATATTTTGCAGAAAGTGGTCTCAATATACTATACTTAAATCTTTTGCACATAGTATACAACTGCATGAAATTGCCAGTAACAGTCATTCTACTTTATTTCACTTTTGTTAGTTTGGTGTATAGGACATATTGCAATAATTACTTGATCCTACTAATGATACTTAATGTAGAGAGTTGTAAAATTAATATCTGAATAAAGACACTTGTTCAATAACCCACACAGAATAAGAATTACTGCTTTGTAACATTACTAAACTTTATTTATAAATAACAGAAAATACAGTTCTTTGCATTATAAACTAATGTCTACCATTGCTGTTGTACTTCATTAAATGGAAGTATGCTAGTATGGTTAAACATAGTATTCATCACAAACAAAATTCATTTTTCAACTGATTATTGTAACAAATTATTAAAATCTTGTTGCATTCTCTTGTCAAGTTGCAAACAAAATGCACATAATACATTTGGTAGTCACACTTCCTGTTGTAGAACAAAATGCAACATATCAACTATTGACACCAACGTGTGTTGGACTTGTGGGGGAACAGGATGATGGTGTCAAGGGAACAACATCAAGAGGAAGAAGTCCAGGTATGTGTAATAATGATTGAAAATATTAATGTGAATAGTCTTGTTTACATGTATGTTGCAACTACAGTGTACATGCAACTACACATGAAAGTTTGTATTAATGAACAAAAAAGGTTTTTACAACTTATTAAAGTAATTGTTGAAATTTGTATTCAAGAGGATTATGAAAAGAAATATGTACATTCAGGCAAGACTTTTATCTTAAATATCATGCCTATTACTGTATACTTATGATCTGTAAAATATGATTTTTTCTTTTGTTAACATTTTTACAATTAAGAAAAGTCAAGTGACTATAGAGTTAGTACTCCATTCTGTATTCTGTCTAAAAGATTACCAGCTTCCATATGAAGGCAATGATTTTTCTTGAGGCTTCATGCCTGGTGGAAATTGATGTGTTAGGAAAGTTATGATGATTACAAACACAACAAAGCAAAAACACACGGTGTCTCAAAATAAAAGGCAAAATTATACCTGAAGGCAATGATAAAAGTTGCTAAATCATTAGCTATTTGTATGTTTAATACGTCTTTTAATGAGAATGCTTCCTGTTTTAATACATTTTCAATGTATTACATACCCTGGAAAGATAGTACTATATCTCACATTTCATCATTTGCTAATTTCCTGTTTTGACAATCACTTCAATTTTGGTTATTGCGTATGTACCATTGTTTGACAATAATTCTTTTGGTAAAAGGTGTGCTTTCTATTTCCAATACATAATGTCAGTTAGTGAAATGTTGGAAACTAAACAAGGAAAACTGGCAAAATACTTTGAAATTTCAAGGTTAGTTATGGACATGCTATCTGACAACTGGTCTGTACACTACATAGCTGAAACAAAATTATGGTAGGTCAACTATTTCATGTGATGACCATTGTTGACACAATGGGCTCAAAACAGACTTAAGGCACAGAATTTGTATTTTGATTTTCTTTCTTGTCAATGCAAACAAAAACTGCACCAATACCACAGGATATGTATGCATACTTCACAAATGAATCAAAGTTTCATCCTCAGTCAAAGATCAATAGTTTGAGTCTAGAGAGCCACAAAAGAATGATATGCTCAAAATATAAAATTATATTTCAGTGGTGGCTCAAGTATAGTGTAGAAGGAATCAGTATAAATGCATATGCAGATATTATTATGATAATGAGATACAGACTTACTGTTCCATGATATACTTACATGATATAGGACCAGGTTTACAATGTTTCACACCTGTAGTCAGATAATGCATGGTGATATCTGGGTTCACATTACATTAACAGAATACCATCAAACTTAAAGGAAGAGGATTTAGACCTTGTGTTCATAATCGAAAATAAAATTGGATTGTAACAGCCTGTTGAAACTTTTATCTCTTTCACAGGATCTGTAGTATTTAAGGAATTATTGGTTAGATTACAAAATAAATGTAGCAGTAGAAGACTTCATTTCTGGCAGTTTTCATTAACAGTCTTCAGATTTGTTTGTTAAAAGAAAAGGTATATTCAGAAGGTGGAGAAGTGAACCTTAAAGAAACTCTGTTGTGGCTGAAAGCCTTATGTTACTGGAAAGTAGGTTGAATGAAAGCTAACTTCAGGAACTAGATATGGTGGAAAGCTGTGTAGTAGCATTAAAAATGGATGCATTTTTGTTTGTATGAAATGTCTTTATAGGTTAGCTAGTTTGATTGTTTAAGTAAAAGATAGGAT
Source organism: Limulus polyphemus (assembly GCF_000517525.1). Lineage (NCBI taxonomy): Eukaryota > Metazoa > Arthropoda > Merostomata > Xiphosura > Limulidae > Limulus > Limulus polyphemus. The sequence continues at coordinate 4,533,318 of NW_013665610.1, forward strand.
AGCAAATGGTGCTGGCTCTTGGTTTTTTTTTAATGTTGGAGTGAAAGGTCTCTTTTTTTTTTTTTTCAGAATCTGCCTTCATTTACAAATTTCTAGTCTTTTCACTTGATAGTATACCCAACATAGGCAGAGCTCTATGTCTACACAAAATTAATAGTATTTTCATGGTCTATCCCCAAAATGTCTGCCTTTTCTGCTGTACATTTACGTATATGAAAAATGAATCTTGTATCTGGTGTTCTTCAACTTTAATGTAGATGGTTTACATTTGGTGTGTATGACAATGGATTTCAGAGTTCTGGAGAACCTAATGGATTTCCATCTTGAAATGTTTTTTTATTCTATATTCATAAGTTCTCACTCAGATTTGGAAGGTAAGTAAGGTAACTGATGGTGAAGGATCTGATGCTCTTGTTCAGAGGTGGAGTGTTCACTTTAGTTAATAAAACTAAACAGATGTATGTGTCACACCAGTGGTCACACATCACACTCGTTTTTTCCATCTATATGTTTCAAAATGCATGTGTCAAAAACTTTATGTCAATCTTTCAGGAGTTGTGTTCAAATACTTATCTATCATTTTTTGTACAAAATAAAGGAATCTATTTAACTTACCTTTCAGCTTGAATCTGATAACTGTCAAAATGAGGTTATTTGAACCATAGATTTGTTAGTATTTATACTTTGTCATGTGCCCTACGATATATTATGCTAGTTATTCATTTATTTGGAAATTTTTAGACAAAAATAAGTCTACATGTGTGATTTTTACTAATTTCATTGCAATTTAACCAAAGGGGGTTAAAATTTTGTTCACTGTTCATAAAATGCATGTATTCATACACAAAGCACATGCACATTGATCATGAATATTCATTAGTGCTATAAACAGATATCAATCTGTACTAAATCTCATTCTAGCCTAATAACTTATTTAGCTCACCAGAAAAAAATATGCCTAATTGGAAATTCAAACTTATATCCATTTTGATATGTAACTTTTAGAACTGTTGTTTTCATAAAAATTACATTGATACTTTTTCTCTAAGCAATTTTGAAAATTATTTCTTCAGCAAACAATATAAAATTAAATTTATCGAGTTTAATTCAGATAATTTGCCTAACTTGTTTAAAATGAAATGTTTTTCATTTTTTAATATTTGAATTCTTTAATTTGAAATCAGAGTAGTGAAGGTTATCATTTTCCTAACCTGAAAATGTATTTCCAAACATACTTACTTCCGCTGACACTTATAGCTATTTCTCAATCTTCATTTTTGCCATCTACACACATCGTGATCGCTTGCTTCAGTCTTTATACCCCACTCGACTGCTCTCAGCAATATCTAATTTGCAAAACTTTACACACGGCCCTCACAAGCCCTCTATGTAGGTATTGTATATAAGCACTGTATGTGGACAATATAATCACTTTTTTTGAGACTTACCCCATCCCAGTCACTAACACTGACTCTTAGTGGGGAGGAAGGGAGAGAGTGTCAGGGGAGGTAAGTGTGTTTGGAAATACATTTTCAGATTAGGAAAATGATAACTTCCAAAACATACATACCTCTGCTGACACTTATAGCTAGAATCCCACAATGAGAAGGTGGAGAGGTCAGTGAGGGAATAGTTCATACAGAAAGCATCTGCATAGAACAAAGGTGTACCATGAGAAGAGGTACCCAAGCAGGGAAAACCTCACTGCATCCAGAACAGGTATGCTCTGCACCCAGAACTACAGAAAAGTGAAAAGGGTGGAATATTAGACAAATAAGTATGATGGACCAGCCCCAACCATGCAGCCGAGGTTCTATGACTCAGAGCTGGATTTAAGGGGTCATGGTACCCAAGATCCAAAGCTCAAAAACCAAGACCTCAAGAATGAGAACTTCCCTGATGAGAAAGATATGAAAACACTGTGGAGTAGTCAGAATGAATCAAGAACATTTTGTCATGCAAGAGAAGAACACCTGAAATCATGTCTAAATGTATTGCAAGAAGTTCGAGAATGTTGATATGCAGGGTAGATTCATAGTTGATCCAATTATCCTGGAATGCCTTCCCCAGAAGAAAGGCACAAAACTGGGAAGATAAGCTCCATGAAGAGATGGATTTCCACATGAGGAGGTGATATCCCAACCCTGATATTCATGTTATTCCTGTCTAGCCATCACTTGAGATCTGCAAACTGTTCGAGCAAAGAAACTGTGTGATTCAAAGGATCGGTATGCATGAGCCACTGGCCACTGAAGGTATTTCATAATATGGGCCTGATCCAATGGTATAAGGAATTCTAGGAAAGTCCATGTCCCCAAAACAGACAGAACCATCTATGCAGTGGGAGAAGGTGACATAAGCAAATGCCTGACAATCCCTTACCTAGCGTGAAGTCTGAGGGGAGAAGGTTGAGTTTGATTCAAAGTGCAGTGAAAAACACCCCAAGATGGACTATTTATGAAGTTGGTGAGATAATGGATTTGTCCAATCTGATATGAAGTCCACCCTTCTGGCTTCTGAAAAGAGAATCTTTGGATGTAGTGTGGCAACATGACAGGTTAGTGCCAAAAGTCAATCTTCTAAATAGTGCACAGACCCAGAAAATGAAGATGCTGCTCAAAGGCCCATACTACTTAGCACAAAACATAGTGCTGAAGCAAGTCCAAATGGGAAAGTTTGGAACTCCTACATCTGATCCTTGTGCAAAAAAATGTAGAAATCAACGAGAAGACTCTGCTATTTGGATGTGAAGGTAAGCATCTATAAAATCAAACTTGGTATCCAAAGATCTGGTGTGAAGTGCCATTGAAGTTGAAGAAAAGATTCCATGGTGAAACAAGGAGAGTGTAGGAAGAGATTGATGAGAAGATGCCAATCTCTAGTGTTCTAGGTCACCAGAAAAAGATGAGAATAGAATCCTGGATGAACAGGATCGACCTTCTGAATGGGTAGACACCAACGCCACTGGCACCATCCCAACCTTCCAAAGATCCCCAAGAATACGGATGGAACTAATTCTGTAAACCAACAGGATGAGGTGTTGAAGGTGGGGGCTGTGAGACGCGAATCATCAATCCTCCAGAATTACTCATTGGAGTAGAAGAGAGGCAAGCAGCCAATGATGATAAAGAAAACTGCAAACGTGCCATATAAAATTGGGCTTCGAAAGCTTCAGGGACTCCAGCAAACTAGTAAGGGCAGAAAAGGGATGCTTCCCGGAAATCACAATACAGTAGTAAGAGTTAAATGAATCTGTGAAAATGGAGATCTGGTAAGAGGGACAACAGGTTGTAACCTGGAACCCCATAGATCCAACAACAAATCCAACTATTGAGTGTCCAAATATACTACAGCCAGACAATGATAAGCCAGGGCATGTTGTTCTGATAAACAAGAGGAGCAAGGCATAGCAATACTCTCTCACAATGGCATTGCAAACATCCCAGCATACATGGCAATATCAGAGGAAGGAGTAATCCCCCTCCCGAGATCTATCTGACAACAAGACAGGGTAGACTCAAAAGCAAGAGGGTGAATTCCCAAACTGTCACAAACTCGTGTAACTAACTGCAGAAAAGAGACAGAAGGAATGGATGAGGTCTGGTTAACCCCTGTTCCAGAAACCGTTACACGGGAATCCATACCCGCATTTTTTAAATTTTTTTTAATTGCAAAGCAAAACCAATGAAATATCAGCAAATGGAAAAAAAAACACCAGATTACTGTCAAAATGCTTCAAAAGAAAATGTTAACCACAAAACATAACACCTAGTGCTAGGGCTTTGTCCAGAAAAAGTGATTGTGTTGTCGACATACAGTATCTGCATAGAGGGTGTGTAAGAGCCGGTGTGAAGCTTTGCAAATTAGATATTGCCAAGGGAAGCCAAGTGGGGTATAAAGACTGGAGCAAGTGAACACGATGTTTAGATGACAAAGATGAAGATCAAGAAATAGCTATAAGTGTCAGTGGAGGTATGTATGTATTGGAATTAGGACTGTATTAGTTATAGAACATATTTCATGATCAATGTAAAATGAAATTCTCAGAACTAAACTACAAAACAAGATAATTCAAAATTGTTAATTTAAAAAGAGGAATAGAGATCATCCAAAAAGTACTGATACAAGTAGAATCAAAATGCAAAAAGTTCATTTTCAAGTCTACAACTAGGGACTCTAAAAAGAGTACACAAACTTGGCTAAAAATAGTGTCTATATTATTTTCTCAAGCTAGAAGTCTGTCAAAATTTAAAATATAAATGTTTTGCCAATTGCAAAATAAAGGCTTTTACTTGTACTTCTTAATAGTACAAATATATACTGTGTTGTTGTTGGACTTGGGATTTTTCTACAGCAGATGTCTGTGACTTGTTGACAATAAATTCAATGATAAATGAACATCATGCACTTCACTTATTTAAAAAAAATATGTATACACACATATTCGAAACAAGTTAAACGTATGTACAACAAATTCTTCACACTACAGAGCTTATAGATATTTCTTTTTTTATTGCCAAAAGTTTACTTAGGCCTATTCAACTGCTTTAGAATTTCAGTTGACAAGCTGAACTATCTTCTCTATTACTATCGCACTAGTATTCTGTATGTAATTCACTTACAATTGTGGCACAAGTTATCATAATCATTTGGTCTTCTTTCTTCAAAATATCCTCTATTCCTTTTGTCAGTGTGCACTCAGGCTGAGTCAATTACTTTGGAATCATACTTTGATGGAATAAATTATTATTCTTAACCTTTAACTTACTGTTAGTCTTACTCTCACATATTAAATGTTAGGCCTATCACTTCTACAGTAGTTAACTTCACCCTGAACTTTTCCTTGCCTGTAACTTTACTCTCTTTTGCTATTGTCTGTCTGTTGTTTTTGCTCATTTCACACTATTTATATCCTTATCACTTAATTGTCTGGCCTTCTAGAAATCTCTACTTCTCAACATCAATGTATTGCACGCGACGTTCAATAGTCTCAACATCAATAAATTATAAACATAAGTTCCTACAATCATCTGCTTTTGACTCTTATTATAACAAAACTAAACCATAATAAAATATACTTATCAATTTTAGTGAAGTCAAAATATGGATTTATAGCTTGAGAAAATAATGTAGACAGTATTTCCAGCCTAGTTTGTTTACTTTTTTAAAGAGTCCCTGGTTGTAGGCCTGAAAATATAATATTTGCATTTTGATTCAAGTTGTTTCTGTACTTTTTTTGATGATCCTTATTCCTCTTTTTTAAATTAACAATTATTAATTATTTTGTTTCTCAAGTCACTTTCATGTCCATTTATGGATAATAAATTTTAATCTACCTATGTGCATATACATTCAGTTGAATGTTACATGTTTTTCAACAGTTTACTGCTGCATTTGTTTTTTTTTCACCCAGCCATTATTTACTGAACCAGGTAGTTTTGTGCCTAAGATTTGTGTAAATATGTGTTTAACAATCGAAGTATGAATATCAGTAGAATAAATACTATGGTAATCCTCTACTATAAAAAAACTCATTGAAATAGTCGCAGAAAACTATGTAGAGACAAAGTACAATAGTGAACTCGAGAAACAATGATAAGCAGCAAACTTGAGAAATGATGAATCCTCAACATGGCAGTTTCCAATTAATGCACTATAAGTTGCACAAATTATTTTCCAATTAATGCGCATTAGTATAACATATTTTTTCAATGGCAGAAAGTGAAGGACTTGAAGAACTTCTTCAGGGCAAAAACATGAAGGCACTTGCATTCATTTTAAAACTACCCTATGACATATTCAATACTGCATTCACTACTATTGTCCAGGTAATGAAGATACTCGCACCTCCTTGTAATCTAGTGAATGTGGTTAAGATAACTACAGGGGCTAGTTGAAAACCCTCAGAGGAAAATACTGCCAGATCATGCAAATAATGTGAGATAAAAGTATTAGAGGAGGTCCACATGCCAGCCTACATAATGTCCTTCAGCAGGCAATTCAAATGGGTCACTAAGAGCATAGAAATGAGATGAATCTGATGAGACGTGATTTGCAGAAATATATTCACCTCCAAAGAGAGCCCAGAATAAGCAATGTGTACCCACCTCGACAAGGTAGCCGAGGATAAATCCCAGGAAACTAAAGGAACCCAATGAATAAAAAGTTATTTAGCACCTCTAAAGACATTAGTGTGGGCAATCTAACACTTCAAGGCCCTCACTGGACATAACAAACAATTGGGATCCGATTGGTCAAAGAGGTGAGAATTAGCAGTCAGATTAATCAGTGTAAAGGATTTATCTCCTTCCCTGGCTGCCAGTGTCTTAGGTAAGAAGGATCTGTCTGGGTATAAGAGGATGTAGGTAAAATGATAAAGTATCCTGTGCACATGCTGCACAAAAAACTCTAAACATCTGCAGGCTAGCAGTAACAAAAAATAAACCTTAAGGGAAAGGTGACACATGGTATATGAGGTTAAGGGCTCAACTGTATGTCATTTAGGAAGAAAGACTCTAAACAACTTGAGGACACCAGTAAGCACTGGGGTCTCAAATAATTTTTGTCTCAAGTATCTAAAGGTAATCAATAAGGCCACCTTATATAAGGTAATTGTGGAAGATTCGAAACCCCTGTAAAAGAGTTAGGTCAAAAAATGAGTGATGGTTAGCACATCTGAAACTTTAAAACTGTAAGATGAATAAATGTATTTTTAATCCTAATGTGAAAATCACTTTTTTACTCAAACTAGTCAACATTCTGTCTCCATATGTTCACAGAAAAAACCTTTAAGATACTTAATTAAGAAACCTGATTTTTTTAGTTAACAAAATGACTTAAACATTCCTATCAGTATCAACAGTTTACCTGACCAAGAGGCAGGGTTTTAGTCAGCCAGCAGTTATCTCATTGACTATTTATATCTTTATGAATAGTTATAACAGATGTAAAACTGTATATGAAAAATGGCAACCACTAGAATGACTTAAAAGTTTGTCAAAGTCATCAACTGCTCACTTTGTTTTTTGAAAGTTTCTTTAACTATGGAGGTTTTATGGCAGTGCACGTGTATTTACATAATTGTGTGGTGATTGAGGTTGAAACTTGCCTGGACTTGCTAATGTTTCAACTTCAATCACTATGACTTACCAGTTCTTATTGACTGGAAGAAATCACAATGTTTGTTTATGTTTATGTACTGTATTTCTTGCTGTGTTCACTAAGCAGGGTAATAGATCAAGATTTTTCAGTTGTAAGGAAATAGCAAGTATGATTATTTTTCCTGGTAAAAGAACTGATTCAGAAAATGGCTGAAAAATCACAATTTAAGTCCTTTCCAATTAAAAAATCAACTTATCATACCAACAACAGTATTTCAATAAAGTTAAAAATATAAGAAAAAACATTCTATGGCTTCAAAGGAGATATCAAATGGACTTGGTTGAGTGCTTCATTAACACAGAGAGAAAAACAAGAGGATATTAGGTGAAAGAAAAAAGCAAAGAACCTATATGCCAAATGATAGAACTAAATAACCAACATTATCCACAACTTTGAAAGAAACATTATGAAAAAATATGAAATTATTATTAATCCTTCCAGATCTCTTTTAACCTTCTCACTATGGGCTTGGTCAATGTGACTGACATTTTAATCCAAGTGACTATCAGTTTCCATATTATAACTTTTAATACGTTTTGTGTTTTATTAAATAATGCAACTAAGAACACAGGATAACAACATGAACAAAGCAAACAATGTCCTATAACTATCATAACTTATCTGGTTTTCTAACTATAGTATAATAGTTTATATATATTACCTTAAGCTTGTCGATATGACTACCACAACAAAAACTTTCAAACTGAAGATGAAACAGACAATACTCTGAAGTGAAAACAATGCAATATGTCACTTGATACACTAAAACTTTGGCTTTTTAATGGTTATAAATAATAAAGTATAAAATATAAAAGAGAACTATTGGCAATTTGTAAAAGAGAGGATGTGACAGGTGGGCGTGGCAAACGAGACTGATTTTCTTGTTTATGACTGTACATAAATAAGATTGAAGGCTATAAAAATTATGCTTTGTCTTAGTAATAGCTATACTATAATGAGTAATTTACATTGAATTGTGTACTTCCCAGAGGGCTAGTAAATAAACTAGAGAAGAAAGAAAACCTAAAGAACAAAGTCACAATTCTCATACTGGGGAAGATTGAGGATTATGCAAAATATTGCCTTATAGAACTAAGAATTTAAAAGTTATATAATATTAAAATTTGATTCATGTACTATATTTTGATGCCAAGTTTATTTGTATACAATGATAAAGTATTTTAATTAGTTTTGAAAGTAACTCTCTAAGAAAGTCATGACATGCACACTTAGACCTACCAGTAAAAGAGAGAAGCATGTCTGTTATACTTTGGGTAGTTTCTTTGCCAAACTACACATCTGCTGCCATCTTGCTCACATTAAGAATGATAAATCACTATGAAGAACAGTAATTTTGAGTGCATTATATGATTTGATCATTTATAAATGAAACTTTTAGTTCTGCTGAACCAGTTTTATTTCATACCAAGTCTGTTAATCATGATACACTGGATATAACTTGCCTAATCATAATGAAAGTATTATTTCAATATGAAAAACCTGCCATATGTGCAGGCTAGTTTAAATTGTATTTTTATTTTTAGAAGAAATCTTACCTACAAGTAAAAATAAAAATTAGTTTCAAAAGGTGAAGTATTAAATTAAAAAGGCTTACAATTTCTATGTTATGTCACATGTCACTGGGAATACAAAGAAAATGTATTTCTTCTCCACAAAAACATATTATGATTATAAGTATAATCTCATGTCCAGTATATTATCACTGTATTAACAGAGACTCAGTCATACTCCTGGATGATCAATGATAATGTATATGTAAGAGATACAGGACATGAATTTTATGCTAAACTAATGCCAAATAATGCTTCGTCAGCTACATTAAGCAATATTATTATTATTATTAATCTACATCATATAGATTTTTACCCATGATAGCCAAACTAAGCTTAATCTAAAGCTACCGAAGTACCGTGAATTATCAATGTGATACTATTAGTACTATTCTTAAATGTTAGCACTAATAGTACTATTATATAAACAGTAATACTAGTAAACTAATACTAATAGTAACATTATACTATTATGCAGCTAAGCCTAACATACAAAGTAAAAATCATTATCAATAAGTTTTCCTTAATTTTAATGCATATGTTATTATCCTAAAACTGAACTTCAAACTTTTATACATTGAAGACCCTCAAATAATATCGAAATACGTTTCACATGAATGACAATTCTCCAGCAAGAAAATCAAAATCTAGTAAATTCCTACCTCAAAAGCCAATCCCAGCTTACTTGATCAACACTGCGCACAATATTGCGCATCTCTACTATGTTTCCATCTATCGACTATCTTTCTAGAATAGTTGAATTCCCAAATAAAAATATTCAGCTGGCGAAAATCATTGACTAATACGCTATAAAACCCATTTAATTTAAAATGAACTATATATATATATTTATTTATTTACTATAAGGACAGTGTTTATACTTAACATATGATTCCATTAGAATAATCAAGGACTTTTAGAACACAGTATTGTAACTGAAATGTATTAAATTTTATGAATTTATTTATTTTTAAGTTTTGATAATATTAAGAGCATCCCACTGATAATGTGAAATACCATGTCTGATTACTACTTATTCAACAGAAGCTAACAGAGTTGGAGTAAATAGCTACAATACCTAGTACATCAGTAGTTTGTACAAATTATGATGGTAACTAGAAGTTCAAAAACCCTGTTGAAAGTGTTTTGGGAGCTTTGCTTTCTAAACTATTAGATGGTACTTCACAGTACGATGTAAATTCTACATTTTTGTGTTCACCACTTCATTTACTACCCAAGTTAGGAAGATTATATGACTGAAAGAAATCAGTTACTGAAAGGATGTTGCAGCCCTTGCTTTCCAAGTCACTGAGAGAATTTTCTAATACCAAACTTTATCTGATGTTTTAAGAGAATCACTCCAGTAATCTAGCTGAGTGGTGAGAACTCTGAATTGCAGGTTGACCTGTATTCGTTAGATTTTCATCTACTTACCAAAGAGGAATGCAAGATCTAGAAACTACGAGGGAGTTGTGTTTCCTCTCAGTGTATAATAAGATACATTAATAACAGTACGAATTTTAATTCTAACTAATTAGACTTTTAGTTTAAAAGTCTTAATTCATCCATTGGTTATTTATTCGGTGAAGCCTGAAATATATAAATGAGTAGAGTATGCTGGCTTGATAACGACACTACCGTCATTACTAAGTCCAGGTTTAGAAGGAGGCATATGGAATCCTGAAGATTGGGAAGTCTTCGAGTCATTATATGGGTGATAAAGTGTGTAAGTACACCAGTAACATACAAATAGTCCAGGGTTCTAATTGCACCTTACTACCAATTTTAGCCTTTACACTCAGTTGAACTTTTGACCAATTGTAAGTTGCCCAAACATTCATTGGAATCTGAATCTACAGTAAATAAACTGTAAATAAAATTGAATTATGGATATATTAATGTAATCATTATGAAGGTTTTCTTTTGTATTTTGATTGATTATATCTTGATTAATTAAAGGGTGTGATTCTAGCTGAATCATGTTTTCTTTATGTCATTAAGGATTTTGCACTTCATTTCTTAAAGAGAGTTCATTTTGTTTTATTTTAAATGATTAAGGACAAAGAATAATCGTTGTTAAAGTTTTTAATGTGTAGCTTTCTTTGTTTAAGGGATATGAGCATATATAGGTGTGTTACTTGCACAATATTTTTCTTTGTTATATGGTTTGTTTGTTTTTAATTATGCACAAAGCTGCACAAGAGCTATCTGTGCTCTGCCCACAACGGGTATCGAAACCGATTTCTAGCGTTGTAAGTCCGCAGACATTCCGCTGTGCCACTGGTGGACCTTTGTTATAGGGTATTTTGTGCTATGTATTTTTATGTTAACAGGTTTTTCTACGTTCTTAATTAAAGAATGGTTTTATGTATCTTTCTGCGTTGAAGAGTCTTTTATCATATTACTTCATTGCTTAAAAGTGTTTTAATTTTGTACTGTAATGACAAGGAATTTTCTTTTGATTGGTTTATTACCTAGTGTATTTATATTACATTTTCTCATTCTGGCTAATGATTTTTCTCTTAAAATATCGTGTGTTATGGTAGTATCATATTAATTTTTGAATTTTAGTGAAAGGTTGTTATTAATGTATTATCTTGTTCTTTTAAAATAGGCTTAAAGGATTTTCTTTCATTTCATAAGATATTATGCTACATTTTAAAGTATAGTTAAAGAGTTATTTTCTTGTATTGTATTAAGTGCAGTCCTTTATTAAAGAGGTATGTTGTCCATGTGGCATGTTGTTTGCTCTTAGACCATGTCCCAATTTAAAGTTTATTGGGTTTGATTTCAGTTTTTATTATCGGCATTAGGTCAAGCCTGAAATAGAGATGAGTAGCTAGCTGATACATGTCATGATGATTTACTGTAGCTATTGACCATTTGATCACATTAGTTCGAGATGTAAAACGTTAAGCTCAGCTGGCGATTGTCATGGAAATTTGTTTGAGAATATAGTGAGCATTTATAGTTTCTGTGTAACTAAATTATCTAAAAGCCTCTCTAAATACTTTGAGAGAGAGAGGGAGATTGGGTGGTTAATTTTGTTTTACAAAGAGCATTGACACCGTGCAAAAAAGTAGATGTGATATTTGACAAAAGCCTTAAACCCTCTACTGAGTATTTAAGCGTTCTGACAAGATCAATCAGAAGTAAGAATTTTGATTTTTTAAATAAAAAATGTATTATAGCATTTGTGTAATTTTTATTGTTGTTGTTCTTTTACTAATATGCTGGGAAAGGTTTGTTTCTGGATATTTGAGAAAACTACTCAAGGTCTATCTGCATTAAAGTGTAAATTAATAGTCTAGAAGGAAGGCAGCTAGTCAACAGCACCCACTGCCAACTGTTAGGCTCATCTTGTTTGGTCGAATAGTGTTTTTGGCCTGTTACTATGATAATAGCAAACACAGCCCCAAAATGAGAAGCACAATGTTTTATGGTAACGGATCACAAACATTGGATCTGTGGATTCATAGTCTGCCACACTAACCAATGAACCAATAAGGTAGAGATGGTCTATAGTGGCATCTAGAGGTACCATATTTTCCTTTCTCTTTTAATCTATAAAGGTAAACTGTATAGCTAGCCAAAATATCTCAGATATGTGCACTTTTACAGTGATTGTAGACCTTCGCATGGAGAAAATTTGCCTTGTACTGTACTGAGCTTATTTTTTGTACTAGTTAGATGCGATAAAAGCAAGTGTCATACTTAGGTATTTTTTAGACATTTTTCATGGATGATGTTGATGGAGATCAATTTTTGTTTCTTTAATATTATTGCAATGAATAAGATTAAAAATATCTGAAAGTTTAACTCTTTCTATTTCACCTTGGAGAATCAACGAGGTACATAGTTCCAGAGAAATAATGTCATTGTTTCTATGTATATATATATATAATGCTGTTCTCTCTAAGGCTAGAAAATAATTTTTCTCGATAGGTTTTTGCAACAATCTTCTTTCCTCGTTAGAGAATCTCTATGAATTATCATTTGACATTCAGTGCACTCGTTGATTATTTTTGGCTTGTTGTTGTAAATAAAGATTGATTTTCTGTGTTCAGTCTCTTTTCTGCAAATAAGACGAGTCAAATTTTTCAGTTTTATCTTCGTAAATATTTTATTGTTTGAATCTATAATATACAAGTCTATTCGTACCTATAAAAATCAAGTAATCTGAGAACACTGCAGATCAAGGTCTTTTGCAGGAATTTAAGTTTGACCACTTGGGGGATGTTAAACACACACATATGTTATATGTATGGTATGTATATATACCGCATTAACACATACATATAAATCATATGCATAGGATTAAACAGCATCACACTTACCAAAATTACCCAATCCATATGCATAAATTCACTGAACGGGCCCAGACCCCTGCTTACCCATTATGCATGCCTTTGCCACAGATTAAAATAGATGGTTAGATTTTGGTTCGTTTACCACAGGATCAGTTTTTGCTGAGTTATTATTCATTTATATTTCTGTGCTTCTTTGTACTCTTGTGTAGCATGAGTTTTTACTTTGTCAAAACCTGTAAATGATATTTTCCAGATGACAGACTAATGCATAAGGAAGAAAGCTTAGCACTGAAGGTAGACCATGATCTAAGAGTGTAGTAAGGTCTAGGAGAAGTCCTCTCCTGGACATAGACCTTTAGCCAATGCTTTATAGGGTTATGTCTATAATTTAGATACAGCCACAAAGTCCGGAAGAGAAGCCACAGTCTAAATGTTATCTTTGACTTACATAGAGCACAAATGTTTGGGAATTAAGAAAATAATTTGTAGACTGGAAATCCTAAGACAGAATGGGAAGGTCTTTGGAGGATGTTCATACTGTCATTGGTCAGGAAAACCAAACACCAACCTTTAGCATTCTCTTGATCAGCAAAAGGAAATTAGATGCACTGTTGTTGGATGAAATCTTCCAGTCGGGGCTGTCTTACTGCTATGAGAGACAGCAAGCAACAAATGATGTGAAAGATGACTATTGGAGTAATTGAGAGCCTTCACAAGAAGGAAGTTGTATTACTGGGAATGCGGTGGATCATGGAGAACCCTAGCATCATACACAACTCAAAACGAGTTTTCTTTGACAAATCACCATTCCGCATAACGAAGCATAGACGAACAATTCACCAATACATTGGAATTCTTGGGCATCAGCCTTATTTTGTACCTCTGATGCTGTGGATATCTCTACCTGGTGTATGCTGAGGTGAAGCTGATTTCTCCTTAGGTATTCAAGGAAAACTCTAGACCTTTTCCCAAGCAATTTACTACTTGGAATGATTAGATTCAAAGATAAGCAATGCAAAACCTTATGTTGAGTCTTGGTGGATCAATTCTCGACTCATTTGAGCATGTGGAAAAGGAGGAACTCAGTGACTGGGATACAGTCATAGCTAAGCTGTGACAAAGTTTTGACCTATCAGAGAATCAAACTATCCATCAGGCCAGCTTCAAGGCTCATAAGAGAGATCCTCTCGTAGATATTGGCCACTAATTTGTATAATTTGTATCATCTACATGGGAAGGTATACCCAAGCATGACATCAGCAGATTACAAGAATATCCTCATGAATAAGTTCTTAGAGGGACTGCCAAGTAAAGCAAAATAATGTATATCTTAGGTACATTCAAATCCTAGCAGAGGCAGTATCTGTGGCGAAGAGGTTTGATATGGTAACTTCGAATAAGTCACATGTGAAAAAGAAGAAACCCACAGCACTAGCTGTTCTTCAGCCAGAGTATTATCCCGAGATCCCTACATAATAGATAGCATATGCTCTGCTGAAGGCTAACCCGTCACAAGCACATCGGGGGTAACATCCCAGCATCTTAACACTGAGTTGGAAAGGCTTCTTTGGACCTCCCAATTTGGTTGTGCCACAGCAAGTGCTATTAATTTCTCTATACAGATGTCACTTTGGGAGGAAAGACCAAAGCAGATGCTTTGGTCGTGAGCTGAAAATCCTAAGACCAAGTGAAGAGGTCTTTGGAGAATGTTCATACAAATGTTTAAGGATGGGATCATATAACCTTTACAAAGTACTTGGTTACCACTAGTGGTGACTATCAAAAAAAGAAGTATGGCATGCCTAAGATTTGATTTTAGGTGGGTTGATATGATGATCCATCTTGATACCTTTCTATTACTACAGATAGATGAATGTCTGAATGTACTGAAAGCCACAAAATGAATCAATGCATCAGATTTGGCCCATTGGCAAGCTGCACTGAGTGATGAAATAGACCTAAGATTGTTTTAAGTACCAACAATAGTATGTATGAATTGTACATCATGCCATTCAGCTTTGTAATGCACTACCACTTGCAAGCAGATGGTGGAGCTTACACAGATGCAATGGAAGAGATACCTAATCTATGTCTATGATGTTTTTTTTTTGTTTGGTTACAAATTTCAGTGAGCTACTGAAAATCTACGCATGTTTCTTTGGTGGTTAAGAGAGGTAGGCTTGAAATTTAAAGCAGGAAAATGTGAACTTATGCACCTTCGGGTAACATTTCTGGTCATATTGCGAGAAAGGTTTACAGACAAAACAAGTGGTTCACATTTTCCTACGTTTCATGTTGTACTACCACTAATTCATGGCTAACTTCTCTGAAATCGCTGCATCATTGTCTGCCCTATCTAAAGTTGAAACAATTAGGTGAACTAAGGACTGAGACCATGCATTTCAGTCATTAGTGAGTACATTAGTAGAAGCTCTAGTTTTATCATACCCAAGACAAGGCTGTGCAATCCTGCTTGAATTTGAATTTGTATTCTTGTAGGTGAAGGATGGAAAATAACATGTGAATGTGTGTGTTAGTTGTATGCTAATGGCTTGTGAGTGCAGATACTGAATGACAAGGAAATGATATCTTGGAGTTGTAATTTTTCTCATGCATTACTTACTTTATATGTATGGTAGAAAGTTTGCTATTCAATTGGACCACACACCACTGAAATAGCTTATAAACCATAGAAAATCCAGAAGAGGTGTTTGAATGTTGTATAACGAAGTTGCGAGAGTATGGTTTTGTTGTATAATATAGATCAGGCCTGCAACATGGAAATACTGACAAATTATCTTGCCAAGTGGTGAGAGATTGTTAGTTCATTGAATATCCTGATCCTGGACACCAGATGGGTGTAAAAGCCATTGCAGCAGCAGTGATGTCAAACCATAGAGTACATGACAATTCCACTGAATGGCACTGCAAGAGCTACGGAAAGAGGGATGGAAAGATCCAGATCTGACTTGGGTGCTACTTGCCAAGCAGTAATGCATTATGACTGCCACAGGTTTAGGAATGTAGCAGCATGCACATAACCTGTGGCATTTGTATGAACAGTTACGATTGTAGGAAATAGTGATGTGCTACAGCTATAAACCACTCATCCACTGTGCTAGATCTTTCAGGAAAATGATACGTCAGGATTTGCATAATGAAAGGACTGGAGATCATCAGGGTGTTACATTTGCCAATCTCAATAAGAGAGTTTTTGGTTTTACATTATAGAGAGTATCCCTGGTTATGCTAGTTTTCTTCCAAAAACAGAATTAGATAGTTGATTTGTGTTGTGGTTGCTACTGATTACTTCACCAAGTGAGCTATAGTTTATTCAGTGGTCAATACCTTGGCACAGTCAGTTGTTGATATGTTGGCTGAACAATGGATTGAATGATTCAAAGCACCTGGAGAAATCCACATGGACAAAGGGGATAGTTTCAAGAATCTGATGGGTGTGGTGAAGACACACATTTCACCAGACCAGTTCGAATCAAATGGTTTGGCATAATAGGTTTGTTTGTTTGTTTGTTTTGAATTTCGCGCAAAGCTACACGAGGGCTATCTGCGCTAGCCGTCCCTAATTTAGCAGTGTAAGACTAGAGGGAAGGCAACTGGTCATCATCACCCACCGCCAACTCTTGGGCTACTCTTTTACCAACGAATAGTGGGATTGACCGTCACATTATAACGCCCCCACGTCTGAAAGGGAGAGCATGTTTGGTGGGATGGGGATTCGAACCTGCGACCCACAGATTGCTAGTCGAGAGCCCTAACCACCTGGTCATGCCGGGCTCATAATAGGTAAGAAAGACTATCAAACAGATACTTTGAAGTTTGTTAAGCCAACTAGACTGATAGGAATGGACACTTTGTGTATCTCATGATGTTTTATTGAATAACGGAACAGAAGTTAACTGTTTGTTTGCAGAAAAAGCTCGAGTAGGAAAGAGAAATACAGCTTCTTGTAGACGTTATATATGGTTTACCTCCTAGAGCAGATTTCTCACGGTGTCTGCAAAAATGTTTAGAGTTTTAAAGGTTTCCATTAGTTGCCTCACACGAATTTGTGAATCAGTGGCTAAGAAACGCTGCGATATGGTAAAAGTGATGCCATAATAAAGCGGTGAAGGAACAAAGTGTGAGAGTGCAGACTGAAGATTTCTTTGGTAAAAGCCTGGAGCTCAGATACAGCTTGTCTCTAAGTGAACTGGTTCTTATATACTTTTTTGAAATCTCAGTTCATCAAACTTTACGCTATAGCGTTAATATGGCATGCATAAGCACGCTGAATACATTTAAAAGCTGAGGAATAGGGCATTGATGAATCTCTCAAAAGCCAGTTGGATCAGGAATCAAAGAAGAATAGTGCTGAGGTAGACAAAGTGAAAGTATTGTTTCATATCATCTTAACTCATCTGATAATAAAGAAAATGTTGGAAGTTCTTATCTCGTGGTCCGAGGAACTGTGTCAAAGTTCTTATGATCAGCTGAAATGCTGAAGGAGACCTCTTTATTATTATGGATGGAGTAACTGCCAGACTAGTAGCTAGGATGGCAGCTTAGCCAGTGGATTAACTGCTGAAACGAAGTGATATTAACTGAATTTCAAGCAATCGAATTATGGCTTATGATAGGATATAAGCACTACATTAATCGATTATCTTGTAATTAGGATAGCTGAAATTATTAGATATAATGCTAGAAGTTCATAAACTAGGCTGAAAAGTAGTTGTTACTTTGCCTTTTGAGGTATCAAATGGAGTTCATTGATAATAACCTTGTAAGAACTTTTAATATACTTGTTCGCGCTATTTAGCTGAGAGATAACGGTATTTCTGTTCTGTTAAGCAGACTGAATGGTACTCAGTTAATACATAGGGAAGACAACTCACGCTTATAGACATAACACCTGGAACATTTTAGTTGGCAGGGCTGAAAATTAACATTATGGTTTTTAACACAACTGAAGGCTGAAGAGACTTTGTAATCCTTGCTCTCTGAGCATAGAGTTAGAATTTCGTGTCAAACATTGCAGTATGTGATGCAAAAACCACATAAGATAATGTGTGTGTATGTAAATGCAAAGTTTTTAGCATTTATGCATAAGTGTGTGAGTAAAAGGGAATTATGTTTTAATGAGCATGGCATATAAACCAGGCTGTAATAAATCTTAGCGGAAAAGTCCTTGTATCACCAGATTTTTTCCTGTGTTATATTTCTATCATGTAATAGGTGGATCGACTCACAACTGGCGATACAATATTCGGATATTACGTCAACTGATATTTGTAGCTATCTAAAAAATTAACTCATTATTCCAGTTGAATATTGCATTTAGTCTGTGTCAGTGAGAGTGTGTATTGACGTGAAATAGTACACAGCACGATACTTCCTATAATGTGAGGGTGCTAAAAACACTGACAAACCTAGAACTCCCTGAGCTGGACTGAAATTCACTGTGGCTGAGCCAATGAATAAAAATATGTTGCTTGTTAATGCACTGGACATGAAGAAACTCACCTCATCTGTCATCAGGTTAGCCCTGCAATCTCCATGGGCTGAAAAACCCCATCATCAGCAGTAGGTCTCAAAGATGCTACGCCTGTGGACTCCTGGTCAAGGAGGGAACACTATCATCAATAATTATGCCTTCCACTCTAACTAATATAGAAGTAATCCAACAGCTCTCCACATCATCGTTGTTAAATTCTACATAAAGAGGAGCCAGTGATGGTAAATAAGAAATGGGACCAACAGATCAAGTGTCTCATTGAAGGATGTGTTGTCACCACCCAGCAATCATGGCAGGTATGCTCGTATCTCCAATGAATGCACTATATTTCTAAGCCACAGAATACCTTTCACTACCTATTCATGAGCTAAAGATGAAGGTACGAACGTCCCTTTAAAAGCCAGAACAGACTATAATCTAGATAAAAAGGGAAATCTATGCCTCAGCAGCTGCCAAGGTCCCACTGGCCAAATGACCCCAGGAACAGGCCCAGGAAATGCTGAGGGTGGATCATCCATTCAAACAATCCAAGGTACTAATAGATCACCCCACTCTATAGCATATTGTAGTGTTCAAAAGACATAGCCAGGAGATGGACACTAAGTGGAGCAAGTTTGGGTTCTGTATAACAGAAAGGAGAACTGATTGCATTGGAGAGTAATTCTTCCAAAGTGATCCCAGAAGGAAATGTGTACTTATTATCAATTATAATCATGCTTTCCCAACTTAGAAAGGGTATTTTTACTCTGACAATTATTATTGTAAGAAATGGCTTATAGAAATGGGGTTCTTATCACTGCTGTGTTCATTATGTCCCAGCTGGCCCGAAGAACTGTGTACTTATTGAAATACATCATCAGCATTGAATATGGTGAACATAATGTGGTTGAAATATTATTATAAACTCTTCTTGTTTTTTGAAAACCTTGAGTGACTGAGTAGAGAATCTAGCATTTTGAAAATATGTTAAGTCTAATATTAATGTCTTGTGACAAAAATAGTTGTATTTTCTATATAGTTTTCTTCTAATTTTACAAATGTGTGCCATTCCTTTAGGTTTAGTGAAATTGAAGCAACAGTGAGCCTCTTTTGTATATCTGTTTAATGCAACTATGGATTACCCAGAGCTTAAGGATAATCTGCCATTGGCAACTCGTCACTCTGCCACCATTGAACAGGGCCCTAATGTGCGTTTGAGTGTTTAGATTTTTGAGTATGCCTACCATACTTTACCTATCAATATGTAGGGCGTCTAAGACAGTTGTTGGTCAAGAAATCATAGAGAAGAGACTTTGTTCACAATAACAGATTTCTGTAGCAAGTCAAAGCAGATCTTACCCCACATTTGAAGTCCCAATAAAGATGATCTTGATCACTTCCTAGAGCATTTTGGGCAGGTAATGGCTTGGAATAGCTGGTCTCTAGATCAGGCAATGTAATGCTTAATGTTAAGTTTTATGACTCAATCTTCACTTCGAGCACTTGAGCAAGGTGCAATTTTGGGATAGGGATATAGTCATTGAGTTGTACCAAAGGTTTGATCCAATAGAAAATTGAGCAATCTATCTGAGCTTAAGGCTCAGGAGAGGGATGTCATCAAAAGCATGACTGTTTATTTTAATGATCTTATGTAGATTGCAGATGGTAAGGCATCTTTACAATGGTCTCATATATTTATCGAGGGGCTACCCAGAGAACTGATGAAATACTACTTGGGTAATGAGAAACATCCTCTCTCTAACATAGACAGTTTCTATTATGGTAAGGTTTAGGGTTAACTTCTAATTGGTCACATGAGAGAAAAACCTTGCAATAGCAGCTGCTGTGGCGATATCTTGGACAGACCATCCTACACAGGTGACTGCATCACTCCAGCCTCGAGTCATGCCTAGGTTTAACCAACCACTCACATATCTTGATGCAGCAACACAAGTGAACTGGTTCCAAGTGAATGGGCATGGCTATTTTGGTCCTCCAATGATGTCCCCATCCAGGAAAAAACAAAATATATGCTTTGGGTGTGGAATGCTAGGTTACTATAGAGTGAACTGACTACATCTTGCCATTCAGCAAGGTAGCCAAGATTATCGATTTGGACTGATAGTACAGCATATGAAAGAGAGTCGACAACAAGTAGTTGCTATAACTTTAGAAAACTAATGACCACTTACTTGGAGCTGTGCAAAAGACAGCACACGATATTTGGTGGTTAGTCCAGATTTCTCAGAGCTAGGTCGAGCTTGACATGTACCATTCAAAGTACAAGGACAGGAGATAGAGTTTCTAGTTGATACAGGAGACACCAGGACACTGGTGTACCTCAAATTATATCAGGAACTCTGACTAAAGCCACCACTCCAGCCAGTTGATACTGACTTTATTATAGCAATTGGTGATAGACCAGATGTGAATGGAGAGGCAACTTTCCAATATGTCTAAGAGATATTACCTTCAGAATGAAGGGACACATCTCTGATCTTGGTTATAGCATTGGCCAAATTCTCCTGTGCATAAAGTGAAATGATATTACATGGGAGATTTATCCAATGCTGGCCAGACCCGGTTCAAGATCTCTTGGCTCATGTTATGTGGCAATAGAGCCTATGAATGACATGTGCTATTTCCTGTCCAGAAACTAAACAGCATTTGCTCAGGCAGTTATCTGTCCAAGGAGTGAGGAACTACTGGTGTTATGCTGCAATAACAGGCAATAAGCTATCCAGTACTCTGTTGGAATGGTCATCGGTATGATCAGTAAAGTGAAAGTGACTGAGGCTAGCCATAACACTCAGGTATCATAAATCTAAGAGTGAGTAGATAGTCTGTAACGCATCTGGGATTACTGGTTAAGAATTATGCAGACAATATGGACTCACCAGGGTATCAACAACTCATTGATCTTGTTGGTTGAATTTACCAAAGTATCTATAGGATCAGATGGCCAGCTGGGTCAAACAACTAAGTCACTATTACATAGATACAAATGACACATGTCCAATTAAGTACCACCAAGCCAGCTTCCCTGAGACACTATGGATGTGGCCAGTAGTAAGATACACTGAAGGTTAAAGGACTGAATTTGGATCAAGAAACTTTAGAGTGTTTTAACTTATCCAGAGGTGATTGTCAGAAAGGAGGGCAAGCCATGGTCAGTCGAATGTCTGGATGCATTGGAAGGAGTCCATTGGTTCAATATCAAGTGGCATCCAGATTTGGGCAAATTGAATTATATGACGACAGCAGACCTAAACAACATCTTGTTATTCAGCATGGTGTAACACACACATTCCATTTTTGAAAAGCTAATAGAGCTAACACAGAAGGGGCTGTGATGTGGAAATGCCTAGTCTATGTAAATGATGTTTTGGTATTTGGTTTCATATCTATGTCTGTGGTTAAGAGCCTAAAAGAAGTATTTCAACTTATATAAAAGGGAGTCTTAAAACTAGAAAACATGTGAACTCATGTGCAAGAACTCAAATTTGTTGATGATATTGTGGGCAGAGAAGGGGTCTCCACAGATCTTGCTAAAATTGCAATAGTAAGAGACTGCCCTCAACCCACGAGGAAGAAAGAAATCAAGTTTCCTTGATTTTTCATCATATTATCAACAATTTGTGACCAACTTTTCCAATATTGCTGCATCATTATTGGCTCTCAATAACGCCGAGACTTCAGATGGAGTGGTGATGTGAGCAAGAACTCCCATCCCTGAAATGTGTATTAGTGGAAACCTTAGTACTGGAATATACACAAAAGGATTGTGAATTTTCGTTGAGTACTAATTTTAGTGATAGTGGAATTAGATCAGAGTTATCACAGTTGCAGGATGGAGTAAAATGTGAAATCATGTATGCAAGACATACAGCTCCTCAATGCAGATACTGTATAACAAAAAAAGAATTATTTGCAATTGTGATCTTCGTAAAACACGACTGACACCACTTGTATAATAGAAAGTTCATCATTCAGGTAGATAATGCGTTGCTTAAGTGGCTGATGAACTTTAATGATCTGGAAGGCATGATAGCATGTTGAATAACAACACAGATGAATTGTCAAACTATATAGTGAGATCCTATTCATTTTTTGAAAATTCTGACCCTCGACACCATGGAGGTTGAAAATATTTCTACTATAATGGCATCGTGCCATACAAGAGGTGGTTTCACTAGTGGATGGATTAGCAACTGAAGAACTCAGGAACAGCTTGGGCACTTCTTTCTGTGCAACAAGGCAAAGCTCAGCCAGTGCAAATTGAGGAACTTGTCACAGATAAACATAATGGATCTTGTAAGAGCAGTTACACGTACAT
Organism: Limulus polyphemus; assembly: GCF_000517525.1. Taxonomy (NCBI): domain Eukaryota; kingdom Metazoa; phylum Arthropoda; class Merostomata; order Xiphosura; family Limulidae; genus Limulus; species Limulus polyphemus. The sequence goes on from NW_013665610.1 coordinate 4,556,190, forward strand.
GAAGGTGTTCTGTACCATCACTATCAATCAACGACTCATGGCCCCTAGAACTTTGAGTCATGAGATTCTGGACTTTGCATAACAAAAAGACTGGAGAGCACCAAGGTATTACATACACTTGTGTTAACTTTCAGTGTCGGTTCTCCTGATATTATTTGAGTGGAGATGTTCAGTGCTGTTGTAAATCATTACACAGTGCATGCCACTCAGAGAAAGAGATGGCCTAAACAGGTGAAATTCCAAAATGGAATTGTTGGATCTTCTATACAGAAAATAGTCATGGATATCACTGATCCACTTCTAAAGATTGAAACTATTTCAGCACAGTCCATATATTACACATTATCACATACACTAGTAGCTTAAAACAGACTAATTGATTAATTATCAAACCCTTTCTGGGCAACCTCCACCATTTTTGAGTCATCAAACTCGTAATTTTTCGACATTCACAGAATCAATAACTCAGCAGCTTTGTCAGATGTGAGGGTTGTTACTCATCTCTACCTCTGGAGCTTCCCCATTTAGCTCAGCCAAATATACACATTCAGCTCTTTACTCCTAAATGGCAGAGCAAAGTGATGTGAGAGAGCACTGTTATCCTCCTATGATTCTTCATTTTAAACCTCTGATTCATGGACAAGTCAATGCACAGAAGATTCATCTGTAACATATTGATACAACTTATTGACGAGTTCCACACTTTGGACACCTATTGAACACTACAACTTTTATGTCAATGGGCAAGGGCATCAAAAGTTAGGCCAGGCTCTGGGGTTAGTAATATCATTGGGCTCCCATTTCATTCTATTTTTTAACTTTAAAAAATTTTCATAAACGAAATTTAGGTGACAATTTTTTTCATGAATCCATCAAAAAGCAGTAACCATTTTGTTCATTAAGTAGTATGCATTTCTAGTGAAATTTGGAATATCCCACTGCCAGGTCCCTCAACAAGCCCCAGGGCAGCTGCCCCCTTGCTCCCCCTCTTGTAAACCCTGTTAATGGGCCAATCTGTCAAACTACGAGATAAGGATCTGTCAAGACAGAACCCAAATGTTTACATTCCACTGACACATACCAAAACTACACCCGACCTTCTTTCTGATAAATTCATACCTTAACTCTTCTGTCACAGTACTTCTCCTATTGTATGGTAGCTGTTTATGTTCAAACTTGTGCACGTCAACTAATACAGTCCTTAACCTCCCCACATATTCTTTTGAGTACCTTTGTATGTCTCCCTACAGGAAGTAAGATCACATTTGGCAGATAAGCTGTCAATCTGTCCAGTTGCTTTATACACCACCATGACATATGACAAGTGCTTGTCACAGTCATCCTGGCAAAGCTTAACATACTAAGCAAGCATTCATTCTTTGGATGCTCCATAATGGGCTATCCAGTGCTATGCCAGCGGATCAGGTTGATATACACAAATAGTAGTGCACTTGCATGTATAAATATGTATGGTCTTAAATGTGTGTATGAGTATTACATAAGGTCATTCATAAGTGATGTATAACACAAATGTATCAGTTGCATAGAGAACACACAGGTAACATATCAATGAAACTAAAATATTTCTTCTGAATGTTAAGACCCTGTTAATATGAAGCTAACCATGTTTACTGACCTGGAAAGTGAGACGTTTCAATTTTGACAGTCGGATGTTTGGCAGGTAGTGAATGTTCATGGAAGGATAAGAATAACAAAGAGACTCACATCGAATTTGAGACAAAACACAGTTTGGCCTGTTTTTTTGTAATGGTAGTGCAATAGATTTCAATTGGATCAAACTGAAATATTCATAAGTGGGTGATTCCATATCAAATGTGAACTTGGTGTACCTGGTATAATATTTGGTTGCGTGACAATATTTTCAATCATGCAGATTGAAATATTTAGTAATCCCACATTTTTGCTGGATATTTGCTTAATATTGTTTCAGTACAACGTGAAGTTAAGATGCATGAAAATGTTGTGTGTTGCCAGAGGTGGAATGTAGCACTCATGTATTATCACTGTAGTTGGACCTGGCTAGTACTAACATTTTGTCTGAAAGTAGTTCCAAAGGATAGGCAATGGTCGAAAATTAGAGTTATGCACTTATAAAATAGTTAGCCTGAGTCTGTTATTGTGTGTAAGATCCAGTGTCTACATTCGCAATCTCCATTTATTTCCTACTGTATCTGGGCTTTATTTACATAACAACAAAACAGTAGTGGAAAGAATGCAACTAAGTCTATGGGTAAGCTGTTATCAGGGCAATAATGACAGAGAACAACGCAATTATATATTGGTTAATTGGAGACTCAATAAACCCTAAGAAACCAAGATGTCTACAGGTAATATATTCATGAGTACACATAAGCCTCTAAAAATGTCATCACTTGACCAAGCCAATAGTTTACATTCTTTCTCTAAAAGTAATTTTATAGTATAGTGTTGTTATAAATTGTTACAATATTACACCCTACACATCTGGCTGAACTCCTAAACAATAGAAAATTATCTAACCTTACGTTTTCAATCTTCATTTTTGCTATCTTTTTTCCTTCAATTTTTAATGCTGCATAATAGAACATATTTATGCTGAGAGCCAACATGCCAAGGACTTCCTCTTTTGTGAGGATTTGGACTTTGTGGCCAAACCTAAGGTTTCCAGATCTGGCCCGACTTTCAGCCCAGTATAACCCATGGATGAGAATGTATTATCATTTGATACATTGGATGTCAAGGACCTTGCCAAGTTGGCTGTTTGGTTAGCAATGGAGTCTCTTGTAGCCAAGCAGCCACATCAGCCCTCAAGTTCCAACCAAAGCTAAGCTTTCACCCGAATGTTCTGGCAGTAGAAGAAAATTAATCAACCTTTTCTTCCCAGAGTGAGTTAAGTCTCCAAGTGGCCCAGTAACAGATCACTCCACCAATTCCAACGCTAGTGAAGCAGAAGTTAGCTGGTCCTTCTTAAAATCATCAGGACCCACTCTTAAAGTGCCCTGTTCACCATGTACCAAATGTGTGCCTCCCTCCAGTGGGACCACTAGATACCAAGTGAAACATTTCTGTTTAGGTTTTCTTTGAGCTACTATTATATCAAATTGTAATTCTTCTCGTTTCTTTGTTAAAGAGTACTCTGATTTATGATCAGAAACTTTAAAATTGTAGATATTAAATTATTTTAATGCTAAAAAACATCAATGTTACTATTCAGTTACTGACTGCTAATGTATGTGTGTCAAATAGTTCTTTTTTCTTTCTTTTGTTGTCTTTGTAATTTGTAACTTTTATTTTTAATTTTCCCAGTTTTACAGCACTAAATTGAAATTTAAGGTCTTCTTCAGGCCAAAAAGAGTAAAAAATATATTTCTCTACTTTTCCTGGATCCCTGGGAATCATGATATAACATGGTCTTGGCTTGGGGTGTGCTTTAAGATAAATTACAGAAGTAACAAAAAACCTATGTTAAAATATAAGCGACTGGTATCCATTGTGGTTTTCACATGAAAAAACATTATTTACCTGTTTTATTAAACTAACAAGTTTTTGTATGCATGAGTCATATTTAACTATAATTATTTCTTCATCAATAAGTCATACAGTTTCCCATTGAAACAAGCCAGTCATCTATCAGTCCTGAAAGAATTCACTGGAAAAGATAACAGTTATGTTTCTAACTTAAACCATCATCATAAATTATGGATTAACAGTCACAATATTCATTACTGAATAAAAAATTTACTATCTATGACACAGAAACATAGTGATAACATGCATTCACAAATCTTCCACCAAAATGACCAACAATTACTGTATTTTTTGGTGTATAAGACGCACTTTTTTACCCCAAAATTTGATGTCAAAATCTGCTTGCGTCTTATACACTGAAGGTATGAA
>NW_013665610.1:4561086-4566028 GCF_000517525.1 Limulus polyphemus
GTGTTTAGCACAATATATACTACTTTTTCAAGAATCAAATTGAATTTTTGTTCAATAAAAATCTTTCAAATGAGACTGTAGCTTTTTTCCCCCCAGAACTTTGTCTTCAAAATAAAGGTACATCTTATATTCCAAAAAATACGGTATGTATCTACATGAAAAAAAAAACGTTTAATAATCTTATTGTAACAAATTTATTATATATTTACTTTAATATGAATGTTTCTATAGATTAAATCTATATTTAGAAACATACATAGCTTATACTGTTAAATGTGTGTACGTAAACACTTGTGTTAGTGTCAGTATTGTTACGTAAAACTGAAATTTCTAGAAAGCCTTTATACGACTATAACTATAACCAACGCGACGCACCAAAAAAGAAGAGTATCTATTATTAGTTTGCTATAAACTTTGGAAGCTATAACTGTGATTGTTATAATGCTTATCAATAGGAAAACTTCAGATATTTGATCAGGAGCAAACATTACCTAACTTCAATGGTGGAAAACTCAGCATATGTGGCTGGTGAATAACAAAGGACAAAGCTATCTAGCTTTCCATTAAGCAAATTGTACCTACATCAACACGTAACTAACTTGCTCATCATGAACCCTCGATAAGATATTGAAGAAGCTCCAGACTAAAAGGAAGACTTTATATTGCTTGTAACTTTGTGAAACTTTTGTTTATAAATCATTGTTTGTAATAACTGTTATTGTAAATTGTATTGTTGTGTGTATATTAAAACGTATTTGTGTTAAAAAAGAAAACTGTGTGTATCAATCTTGTTGTCAAATATCATAAACTGACTATATATATTGGCTTTTATTTAACTACTAAATCCAAAGTACAATTTAACTACTAAATTTAAATTTATCAGTTAACTCAATTCCAGGCTATTTGAAATTCTAATATATAACACCATCCTATAAATTTTGCTTCCACACCACTTAACTTTATGCAATAATTTAAATTCTAGTCATATAACCATTTTGACCTAGGCTGTTACAGATTTGTGAAATTTCTAAGCTTGTTTGACTTTTTTTTTTCTTTTGAAATTATTGTATCTTATTAAGTTATTATTATAATTATTGTATAATACTAAATCTTTAGTCATTATTAGATTCAAAATACCGGATACTTACAATTATATCAAGTTTGCTTCATACCTGCATATATCATTCTATTTTTGCACTTGGATCTTTATGATCAAATTGTCTAGGTGAAAGGGTTACTGTAAATAACACCCAATCATCTAGTCTGACATATTCTCATACACAGCACTCCAACTATTTCACATACACATCAGTAAATAAGTGTGTTCTTTTAAGCTACTGTAGGTTATTCAAGTATAATATATACACCCAATTCCCAATACTTTCAACTACATTTGTCAGCTGATCACAATAAACTAGACCTACTTCTTTGAAAATGAACAAAAACTTTATTTTTCACATTTGCAATTTTTAACTGATCTATACACTTGTGAAGTGAACTCTAAACAGAAATCCACACTGACAACAGAATCTATCTGAACTAATACTGAATATTCTAAGTACATTACATGGTCTTTAATTATTATGGCCTAATCATATCTTTCTGTTCTCTTCCAAAGTCTTGATTACTGGTAACAGTTGGAAAACCTAGAAGGAAAAAAGGAGAAATAAAATGTTACAAAATAATTACAAAGAACAGCAAAACTATAAAAAAAATATTTGTACAAAAATCATTTTACATTACAGGTTTAATAATCTGTAACCATAAATGGAATACATATATACTGTATTCAAAATAATTACAACAATGGTGAGAAAAAGGCTATATAAAAAAGCAAATAATATCATCCAAAAATGATATACACAAAAGTTCAATCACATGTTGATAGTTTACACTAATAACCCTGTGTTAATCTTCTGGAGTCTTTACAGACCCCAAATATTTTGCAAACATCGGGAAAGTACAGGCAGATTCATATGTCATTCTCTTAAGAACATGACTCATTGGGAAGAGATTAATCTTCCAGTAAGACAATAATCCCAAGCATATTGCAAACATAGTAAAACAATATCTTGATGGTACAAAAGCAGATGGAACATTCATAATTATGGTTTGATCTACACATAGAAATGAAATTTCCAAATATGAACATTCTTGAATGTGTATGGACAGACTTGTAAAAACTGAAAAGGTCAAAAGGTGACCTATGAACCTGTCTGAATTATGGAGAGTAATGCAGGACATTTGGACAGTATTCCACAATCACACATCAGTAAATTGTATGGCAATATGGAAACAAGATGTACTGATATCTATAAAACCAACTGCTCATATAAAAAATATTAGTGTACTGTGCAACTTATTTGCTTTTCTATTTTCTGTAATAATGTTTTGCATGATTAATCAATTTACAATCTAGTTGTTATTACTAACTGTGTATCACTTATGCTTTCACAATTATTTATGTTACAACATTTATATACATACATATATATATATATATAAACTGTTTTAGCATCTCATATCAAAAGTACGTTTTTCCCTGTTTTCCTTATAAACTTACTTTATTGGTGTACCTTTCTATATTACAGTTAGAGAATATTCAACTCGTTACAATCTCCTTAGAAAAGAACTCTTTCTTAATGTATTAAACCCCCAGAAACAAACTTTGTATAAAACTGGTTTAAACTCTATAAGTCTGTTTTATATTTTCTAAAAACACAGCAAGATGACATTTTATTAGATGTATTTGTCGTTTTATGCCAATACACATTTAACATGACAGTTTTTCATTCAGATATACTTAAGTTAGTGTCATTATCTAACATAATCATCCAATATACACATTTCCACTACACAGTATTTCAACAGAAACTCGTATCACCCAATCCCCAGACCAACGAGATCTGTTTTGATTAATAACAAGTTTTACAATTATACTTGGTCAATTGGACAAGTAAGGTTTTTTGACGTCATATGTTCTATTGACAGAAAAACACTCCACGTATATTCCTGAAAATTCTAAACTCTATAAGTCTATGTTGTCTAACACATACACACTAATATTGAAAAATGCATAATTTCTGAGAACGTCATTAAAACTGTTAACTTGTTTTTGATAAAACTTAAAAAGACATCTATTAGATGTAAATGAAAGGACCTTCATGGATGTCACTTTTCATTTTTTACTTCTAAATTGTGTTTTATAACACTAATGAAAAATTTATGGTTTAACTACAGTTTAGAAAAACTGACAAATAAAGAATTATTTGCAGAAGACTTATTACATTTAAATGTATGACTGATGTGTTTGTAATAATGGCATTTCTCTTTGTTCAGTTTTCAAGTTGTGTTGCTTAATAATTATATCCAAGGTATGACAGTAGTAAATTACCTACAACAAGTAAATCTGTTATTTCACTATAACTTGGAGGGGTTAATTTTGTATGACACATTTATTTAGCTTAGATTAGTCTGAAATTAAGTAATGCACATAAACAGAAAGATTGTTCACTGCATGATAAAACAACTATGGCTATTACTTTAGGTAAAAAACATATATAACTAAACAGATGTTTCAAGTTTTAGATGAAATGTTGGCTTATTTACTATAAGGATTCCTTGTTTTTAAATAACTTAACTGGAAAATATTAAAGATTTAAGGCTACTGCAACTTAAATGTACTCCCACTTGAAACTCTTAAGGGGTATGAGTTGTAGCTGTTGAGATTTAGAACTAATAGTATTAGCAATAAAAACCCAAGTATCAGAGTAATATAAGAAAAACAAGGTTACGGAAAGACATCTGGACATCATCTTCAGAAAATATATTATTATAATAATTTGAGTTAAATAAAGTCTGTCACATTCATAATACCTGCCCAAGAAAACTCTGAAAGCATTTAGTCTAACAACGTACAACACATCACTTAACAAATTATTTCACAATTTTAATCCTAAGATCAAGTCGGAGTCTAAGTTTACAAACTTGAAACTTGTTACCCAAAATAAACAGGTTTGTATTTATACCACCCAACAGGAAGACTGTTCAAACTCATAAATTTGAATGTCTCTATTTTGCTTATGGTCCAGAGGAAACAAGTAAAAAATTTAGTTTCTGCTTGTGGCTTATGTTACTGAAACTAGCCTACATGCTATTCCCAAAATACAAAGGTCAAGACTTGGAGAATGGTGAACAGACTGGATCCATGAATAATGAATATTTCATCAACATGTAAATAACAAGAGGTCACCTGGTACATCAAGGCTATCACATTTTCTACTACATAATATTCCAAGCTATACTTAGAAACCTTCTTTCTTTTATTCAACCCTGATCTCTAAAATACTCATCCAATCTTTTCTTAAGTTCTTTCAATGGTTCACCTTCTACTAGAAAAGTAACAGTACTTTAACTAGAGTTATGTCCGAGTTTTCCATACCTTAAAATTGTGTCCTGTAGTCTTACTGCTTGCAAAGTTTTTACAAAATGATATTTGGATTTATGAATTCCAAACCTCTGACAGTTGTAAGTGTTTCAATCATGTCTCTCCTCCTCCAGCAAAAAAGGTGTCAAAAGATTTCAACCTATCACCACATGATGACCCCTTCAAATACAGAATTATCTTGGTGACTCTTCTCTGAATCCTCTCTAACAACTCAACATGCATTCTTAAATAAGGTGACTACAACTGAGTGCAATATTCCAAATGAGGTTTAATCACCAACTTACAAAGAACTGATGACCTCCTTCAAATTCTACATAATATTTTTATGTATTACAATGTAAAATCCTTGATTTATCCCTACATGTAGCTAATGCTCATCATCAAGAAAACTATATAGTATCAATGCCCATAGCTATTTTTCCTCATCAACTACACCTATTGTATTAGGTCATCAAGAAATTAATGTTGCTTTTTTAGATGAAAAAAAACAAAAAA
>NW_013665610.1:4566584-4570759 GCF_000517525.1 Limulus polyphemus
CACCGCTGACAATTCTGTCCAAAAATGGTTCACACACATTATATGGAAGAAGAGACTAAGCAATGTTCGCACGTTGGATACAATTATCACTGGGAGTTTGTGAGGTACCCAAACACCTTCTTTATGGAGTTTTTCCATATTTCTTAGATGTTTACGTATTGTTTCATCACAGTTTGTACAGCTAAAATCACCTGAACAAAATTTGCTGAACCATCATTGACACTTACGAATGTTCAAAACATTTCCATAAACTTCTTTGATATTCTTTATGGCTACAGAGGCATTGTTTCCCTTCTTGTATTCAAACAGCATTACATGCTGAATGTGTGTCTCGTTGTGTGCCATCACTATAATAGATTATAGTATACTAAATTTTACATATTACATAGGCAACACTAATGTGATGTTTAGGTGGTTTGTTTTAACTATTATATGTGATGTATCTTTTTTGGGGAGTGGTTAATGAAAGTGTTCCAAAATGCAACATTAATTTCTTGATGACCTAATAGTTTCTCTTGCAAGTGTTTAGTTATAATACTGTGATAGCCAATATGCATAGCCTTACATGTAGTTTTATTAAAAGGCATCTGTCAGAGATTAGTCCAGCTCAACAAAAAGTTCAGTTTCTCTGCAAAATTTTAGTATCTTTAGTACAATTTGAAATATCCATTACTTTAGTATTATATGCAAATTTAATAAATTTGTTATTCCATCATCAATGTCAATAATAAAACTAAGGAATAGCAAAGGATCCAGTACAGAATTTAGTGGTTCCACTTGTAAAATAATCCAATGAGAATTCATCTTCTATATAAAAAAAAAAAATTCTGTATTATACCACCCTATCAACTTTCAATCCATTTAGCTAGCTCATCCTCTGTTTCAATATATGTATTCTTCCTGAGAAGTCCCTAATGTGGCACACTATCAAAGGATTTTTAAAGTCCAAGAACATAAAATCTACTATATTTACCCATGTTTAAATTTAATGTAGCATTTTCAAAGGAAATTAGCATACTCTTAACACATTGCCTTTCTTTCTAAATCCATAATGACTATTTGTGACAATACAAAATTTGCCTAAATGTTTTCGTAGAATTGAATTATAGACTCTAGTAATTACATGTCAAGTAAGACTATAACTGGCCAGTAATTACTTGAAATTATGTCCTCATTAAAAATGTATATGCTATTGAACATACAGCTGAACAACTGTAGTGCAGGGAAGTTATATGAAAACCATCTAGCAATGTTACACCTTTAACATGGTAGCAAGTGCTTTTAGAAGGGTTTGTTATCTTAATTGCTATGGGAGATTTAAGCTTTTCACCTACTGTAGATGCTTGTAAACTACAATATATCAGGATGCTAAGAAATCTGCCCTTGACTCATACTAGCATTTTGAAACCAAAAGCATACCAACTAAACTACTAGGACTAAAGTCCCAAGTAGACAGTCCCATCTTGATCATTACAGAATGCAACTGGAAGATAATAACTCATATAAAAACAAAAATTAAACTGCCTCACAATGAACTAAATACATAAACTTGTTACTCTGAACTAAAACTTCCATCTCCTCCAAAATGGAAATCTGGACAGTGACAACAGAGAAAAAAAGATACTGACACAAACTGGGAATGAAAAGTGAAATTTGACAGTGTAAGTGTAAGCACTTTGGAGAGTTAGAAAAAAGAAGTCAGATAAGGACAATTTCAATGAAAAGAACAACTCATAGTGACACTAAAAAGAGAGGTAATGACAGTGATTCGGTGGTTTGTCAATAGTGGCTGTTAATGGTTTAAACTGTTTATCTTAATTACACTTTTCAAATACACAAAATGTGGAACAGTGTCAATAAAGCAAAAATAGACCCTTATGTTACAAATAAAACAAAATTAAATCCTATTATTATAATAACACCTAAGCCATGTAATACTGAAATGATTTGTTAGTAGTAATTAAATAACATACAACATGACACCCAAGCACAATAAGAGGTTTATTGGTTCATCAATGGTGTGCCAACTATTAAAGTAAACCTTAAAAAAAAGTCAGCCCTTATAATTGAAATATTTATCCAGCTTTTCCTTAAAATACCTCAAATTTACTGCATTCACCACATCTGAATGCAATACATTCTAAAGGTCAACAACCATGTTAGAAAAATAAAATTACATTAGCAAAAGATGACTCCTACCCCTACCAAAATTTTTATTTGTGTTTTCTTGTCCTACCATTTTTACCATTAGATACCAAAAAAGATGAATCATCAATACTATCAATTCTTTTAATGCTTCAACTGCAACTGACATCATATGATGTTAGTGTAGCCGACTGCATTTGACATCATATGATACAAGCAATTTGAATGGCCTGCTGCAAATATTCAGAAATCTTTGTGCATGGGGGTGATAAGCAGATTTACACAAACTGCAAACAAAGGGTTAACAATCTTAAACCCCTTAATCAGATTCTCTCCAACTCTTTCCAAGAGAAAACATATTCCAAACTCTTAATCTGTTCTTGTATGACATTTCCATATTACCAAGGGGTAATGTGAATTATTAGTAATACGGAACCATTTCCAACAATGCAATGCCCTTCTTAAGAAGCCCCACAGTTTATTCATTTCTTTTTTGATTAAACACAAAGCTATACAATGGTTTATCTGTGTTCAGCCCATCATTTATAATTATATATATGTATATATATGCATACACATACACAAGGGGTAATTTGAATTATTATTAATAGTATTATTCAGATGTCACATCGTCAGTGAGTGAGTGAGGCACCGAAGAAAATTGTACAGAAGAACTGTTCGATTTCTTGCATTGTGTTGACCATTGTGTTTCACACTCACTCTTCAAGCATTTAAAATAAGCACGGTTTTATTAGGTTACATTATTATAGAAAAGGTTTGTATTACTAGAAGTAGAACTAGAAAGTTAAACTTGTAGTATGTAGTATAACTTATAACTACTAGTACTAAACTAGTTACTACTACTAGATTAGTATGATTTACGCTCACAGTCGCAATCACTTCAGTGTTGTTCACTCTACTATTACATTCATCCAACCTTGCTTGAAGGGCAGCACATTTTGATTCTTCAGCACATTCAGCTTTTATTGTCTCATGAGGGTCAACAAGCTCTTCTTCTTCTTTGTCTTCAGGAGCACCAGCATGAACAGTTATCTTCTCTAAAGCCATATTTGGAGTTGGATTTTACAAGTTAGCTATGCCAATAACTTCTTTTACTTTTCGTTCAATAGTAATAAAATACCCTAACGCCTCACGATGTTCTAGTTCTTTTCCTTCACGCCAGGGATTTTTTGCAAGGGAATGTTAGAAAAAATATTTGCAAAGAGCATAGCAATGCATTTTAGAATATACGTATTTTTTCTGAGATAAGAACGAGTTAGTACATGATTTTATCATATATATATATAAATTAAGGACAACAAGAGACTTCTTGTTTCATCTAGGCCGTCCCATTCACTATACTAAACTCTACAATAAAGATAAGACATTCAAAGCCAGCCCTTATCATTCAAATATTTATTAAGCCTTCACTTAAACTTCTTTAAATTAACTGTATCTGAAAGCAACTCATTCCAAAGGCTAACCACCCTATTGGAAAAATATAACTGTTTTAGCAGAAGATGACTCCTACCTAATGTTGGCACAATTTATTGTTGTGTGACTTGTGTCTCCTTGTCTTGCCATTCTCACTATTACGCACAAAAGAAAGATGATGCATAGACATTATAAATTTTCTCAACAATCTTAAACATCTCAGTTAAACCTTCTCTAACTCTTCTTTTTTTTTCAAGAGAAAGCAATTTCAGAAATCGCAACCAATCTTCATATGACCACTTTTCTATCCCAAGTATCACTCTATTATCCCTCCTCTGAATCCTCTCCAACAATTCAACGTTCTTTCTAAGATAAGGAGCCAGATCAACCAAAACAACAAATCCTTTTCTTCCATAAACAATAATTTAAAATAAAATTTGATTGTGTATTTCATTTTATCACGCTTTTAATGAAATAGAGAAAAACATTAATTTACTTTTAACAAAGTCATTAAAACGAGAAAATATTATTGTTACGTCTCCGTTTCGTTAATTGATTTTTCCGTAACTTCGTTCCGACGAAATTTTAACGACACA
>NW_013665610.1:4571493-4579627 GCF_000517525.1 Limulus polyphemus
CAAATATCACTCTATTATCCCTCCTCTGAATCCTCTCCAACCATTCAACGTTCTTTCTAAGGTAAGGAGACAGATCAACCAAAACAACAAATCCTTTTCTTCCATAAAAAATAATTTAAAATAAAATTTGATTGTGTATTTCATTTTATCACGCTTTTAATGAAATAGAGAAAAACAAAGTCGTTAAAACGAGAAAATATTATTTTGTTGTAACGTCGTTCTTTTGTTGACAGGTTCTTTTAAATTATTTGGTGAAAATAATTAGATGTCCAGTCCCCGTAACAATATCAAATTAGTTTCTTTCTTTTTTAATATTTTTACAACCTTGTACACTGTTGTAACTTGTAGGCATAAGTTTACAAATGACGTTCAGATGGAAATGCCTCGTTATAAAGTTACTACGATTAACGTAAATGTAAAGTTACATGCAGAAGCGGCGTGTATAAGAGTCTTAGCCTCCCCAAATTAGCTGTTCCTCATGGGGCATTATTCTCACAAACTAAAAAATACTATACAGTATTTGTGGAGAGAGAGACAGACAGAGAGGTCGCAAGAGGGTGTATGTAAGTCACTGAGGAGAGTATATTCATTTAGGAGCACGAAATGATTCTTCCCAATTGTGCAACCATCCACAACTGACAGGAAGGCCTACCCAAACAAAAGACTCACTCGCTGAGTATGGTTACTTATACAATTTCACCTATACTCAATTGAATTACTGAATATTTGCGATAACTAACAATAATCTAAATACTTCACTGAATGACAGGCACTCTACCGAGTGGAAACAACTGACTAATTCACTAATAGCAAAACACTGCCTCAATGGTTCACTGATTTTCGTATTTATAATCTACTCTCGTCTTCAATACTCCTCGAATTTACTAGGTTCCTGATATCAAATTTCAAACATTAATGATATTCTACGCCTACTCTGATAATTTTTTCGATCTTAACACCCTCTAGTTAACATGCAAATTAAAGCCTTGAAAATATGTCTTACAACAATACTCTCTTCCTGTATTGTGAAGTCCCTTGAACAATATTAACACACAAAAGAGAAACAAAACCTACACTGAACTTCAATTCACCAAATACTTTTCGTGGTTTTCTCTTCCAAGATCAATGGTATACAGATGAAATGGTCTTTTGTCCCTTGTTGTCATTGTCTTTGTTCTGTCACTGGGGGAATTCTTACTAAGAAGGTAGTCAAATGTATCCACTGGTGTCTCTATCCTTTGGAAATGGTCTCAACAGGAACCCTGGGTTCCTCAGCAGGATGTCTGCTCATTTGCATAATATTCTCTGAAGTTACCCAGTCGGTTGTTTTCTCATTTATGAACTTCCAAAGATTATCACGGTGGATTATCTTTGACATGAAAAACAGTCCCTCTGAATTGTGTAATCCATATTTTGATTCTTCCAAACACCTACTTAACTTTGAAGTTTGCCCTCTCTTGTGACAAGAACTGTTCAACATTATGATATCACCTTGTTGAAACCCATTCTTGTGATATTAGTATAATAGCAAACTTTCAACTTATCACAAGTTGACTTAAGTCTTTCTTAAGTAAAATCAAGTACAACATTTATATTTTAGGCCCGGCATGGCCAGGTGGTTAAGGTGCTTGACTCACAATCTCGCGGGTTCGAATCCTCGTCCCACCAAACATGCTCGCCTTTTCAGCCTTGGGGGCGTTATAATGTGACAATCAATTCCACTATTCGTTGGTAAAAGAGTAGCCCAAAAGTTGGCGGTGGGTGGTGATGACTAGCTGCCTTCTGTCACTGCTAAATTAGGGATGGCTAGTGCAGATAACCCTCGTGTAGCTTTGCGCGAAATTCAAAACAAACCAAACCATCTTTACTTTTCACATCTACGAGAACTCTTCCAGAGTGTTTTATTCTACTATGCGTTATTCAATAGAAGAATATTTATGCTAATAGCTCTTAGTATGAGTAATTGACTTCTTGGTGGAATGATACAAACCCTTCATGTTATCAATGGAAGTTTAACCACCAATTTAGTATTGCCATATAATATATAGTGACTTCTTAGTCATATACTGTGAAGCTGTTTGAAGCTAGCCTCACCCCACATCCAGTGGCATAACCACAAAAGATGTGCCTCCATATAAAAAGTAATTGGGCCCCTTACATTATATTTCCCTATAACTGTAGTTACAATTCTGGCTGATTGATATCATTTAATTAATACAATAGTGCAACTGCCCTTTAGTTCAAGTCTATCAGGCTCCACGCCCACTCCCCCGCAATTCCGGGGGCTGTGGGGGCATACTTGTATTACTGCTCACATCCATTACCCACACATCATGTGGCATAGAGAAATTTCCTACAGTAAACGCAACTTCTAACTTTTCTCTGGCTGAAACTTTGTGCCCACTTGCTGTTTGCTTTATTTCCTCTTCTTTCTTCATTTCTGGTGGCAATTTCACTCCTTTCAATCAACTTGCTGTAAGGTTTTCTATCAATAAATATCCATGGAACTAAGGACTTTTATCTCATACAATCATCTTCTTATCTCATTTGTGGTAAGTAGAATATTTCCTTGTGAACTTCGACCCATAAATCCACTTAGTTCCTGTCTTTCTGATGTCTGATTAGCTCTTTGTTGTTACTTTGATCTTACCGGGCTCAGTTTATTTTGTCTTTGGGTAAATAACAGATATGGATTTATTAGAACCTTGGTTGTAATGGCCATGTTTCCCACAACAATAACAGTTCCCTCTCACTAGTATCTTTTGGGAGGAGTTTTAATTCTATGCTGTCTTTAATGAATTCTAGGTACAGCTTCCTTTAAAGATCTACACCTACCTTGTTTTAGCTAATTCTCATATCTTTCTCTGTTATGGTATTTATAAATTGGTTACATGTCAACGAATCCATCATTTCATGAGAAGCATCTGGGTAAGATAACTGCATACGTTCAACAAAGTCTCTTCTTTCTTCTATACTATGTTCTGGAACATTGCTCTGGATACTTCCTTCTGGTGTGTTACTCCAAACCTGTTAGATAATGAAGCTCTCAATATTTGATAGTTGTTATGGCTCTAAGTTGGCAGGCTACTTAATGTTGTTCAAGTTGATCCTTTTAAAGGAACAACAAAATGAATTGCTTACTCTTCACTATTCCACCCATTCTCTTTCAAGATACTATGAAATTGGGCCTGTTACACCTCCCATGGTACCTTTTCATCATATTCCACTGTTCAAGCAATGTTGTTGAATTAGCCAAATAAATTCAGGAATTGGATTTGGTGGTGACATAGCTGGAGTAGTCTAAGAAGGTCCTGCAGTACAAATGGCATATCAGTTGTGGTAATAAGTATAGACTGAATAGTTTCTCTTGGTCTATATTTTGTAGGGAATGATGTTTTTGGTAGGAATTTTTAGGCATATACAGAAATAAGTGTGATTAGTTTAATATTTGCATTTACCATTTCATTTTCCAACTGTTTTATTCTGTCACTAATCTTTTCTACTTAATTGATCTTGCTGTTATAATCTTTCTATACTTCATATATTTCTTTCTGTACTTCATTTTTGTCTTTCTAATTTTTATACTTCATTTTTGTCTTTTTGTAATTCTTCAGTCTTGTTGTTGTAATCACTCTATACATTTCCAATAGTTTCACCAGTCTTGTTTTCAATCAGATTTATTTTTATTTTCAATTTTTCTTTAAACATCACGCTTCTTTCTTTTGCTCTTCTCATAAATTCCTATTTCTTACCTCTTATTATTGGCATACTTTTATAAACATCCCGATCTTAACATAATGCGTCCTCTATCTATCGAAAATATAGCTTACAACAGTTTGGTTGTTTGTTTATTGGATTTCATGCAAAGTTATTCGAGAGTTATCTGTACTAACTGTTCCTAATTTTGAAGTGATAGACTATAGGGAAGGCAAATAGTCAACACCATCAACTGTGGATTCTTAGGTTACTCTTTACTAACGAATAGTGGGATTGACCTTCATATTATATCGTTCCCACTGCTGAAAGAGAGAGCATGTTCAGTCACGAGCTTTGATCTCGCGACTCGCAGATTGCTAGCCGAGGGCTCTAACCATCAGGCCATGCCAGTTTCAACAAGTAGTCTGTGATGAATTAAATGATTGACAGACGAACTCTGAAAAACGTTTCATTGCGAGTGTTGAAGTCTTCAGCAAATTCGAATCAAGTAAAGCACTTATGTGATTATGTGATAAAGACCACAGTTGAATAAGTAATCACATAAACCAATACCATATACCATACAAAACGTCTAACGCAGAATGGTCAAACAATAACAAAATAAGCACTGCTGTTGAAATGCCATAGTGTTACCAAGTCAAAAAAATTATTCTGACCCATTATTCTTTTTTGGATTTGCCCGCTGATAGAGTTCTGGATATTGGAGCTGGTATTCAAATTTGAATCTGTATGATAACAAAAACGATTCTCCACACTTCAAGTTGTGGATGCACTATAAAACTGAAAGTAAATCCTTTAGTATGGATGGAGATGGCTAGGTGCTGCTGATAACATGCCTATCTCTCTAGTCAGTAGTTTAAAATTAGAGATGGCAGCAGACAGGCTTGGTAGCTTTGCTATAAATGCAAATAAACTTTTTTCGCGAAATACAGTTTCAAATTTATCGTGCACTGTACAATAAACATAAATATACATTCTATTTAACACCCCATAGGTTCAATGGTAAGTCTTAGGTCTTATTATGCTAAAATTCTGATTTTGATACACGTGATGAGTACTGCACAAATAGCCCATTCTGCAGCTTTTCAATTAACAACAAATAAACATTTTATTTATCGTAATAAATTCCAAACAATTGGTATCAAGCAAACTGAGTTTAAACAAACAATATAGATAAACAAAGAAAATTGATACAAGTGCTTAAGTTTTATTTTCATATGTCACTCTCTTGCAAAATAAAATTTTCTTATTTACGAAACATTATATGGAAACTTTTAATAGGATGAAAAGAATTAACTTCTCCATCTACTGTAGTACAGGAGTGTACTATATGTTTTTCACGTGATCATACGTAGGAGACGAGGCAGATTTCTTCCCCACTGTAAATGAAGAGATTTGGGAACGGGTAGTAACGTTCCGGAAACAGAACCTTCATGCCTCTTGACTTGTTTCAAACAAGTAGTCAATGAGGAGTGGCAGCTTTATGGCTACACTGATCAGCTGAGATGCCAACATCAACCTCCTGATTAATGGGTTGAAGCAACAATACAGCTATGAAAGTCGATTGGTTGAGAAATCTATGGCTGAAAGGAAGTTGTACATCCCTGCTTTCTGAATGCCCATGTGATTTTCTGAGCACAAATTTCCACCCTCATCAGAAAGGCAGGATGGTGTTTGTGAACCTACTGCAGGATTTCTCTTGTATATCTATAATTAGGAAGCAAGGGAGAGTTTGTTTGTTTGTTTGTTTGTTTTGAATTTCGCACAAAGCTACACGAGGGCTATCTGCGCTAGCCGTCCCTTATGTAGCAGTATAAGACTAGAGGTAAGGCAGCTAGTCATCACTATCCACCACCAACTCTTGGGCTACTCTTTTACCAACGAATAGTGGGATTGACCGTCACATTATAACGATCCCACGGCTGAAAGGGAGAGCATGTTTGGTGGGACGGGAAGTCGAACCCGCGAACCTCAAATTTCGAGTCGAGCGCCCTAACCACCTGGCCATGCCGGGCCGCTAGGGAGAGTAATCTACAACCTGAAGACTGATTCTGGCAATGGGGTGCTCCTGCAGCATGTAAACAACTTGGCTCTGGTTGGACTTGTCCCCACCTAGTGTTTAAACAAGTTGGTCCTCTGAAGTACGATATTCAACCCCTGTTTTATCATGGAGTTAGAGGTTGAATCCACTGAATCTGAGGAAGACGACACTTTTGGTCATCATATCAGTTCAGGTGATGAGGAGGAGGGATGTCCAGGAGCTTACCTGAATGATTTTAATGAGAAAGGTGAGGATGCTTTTGAAGAAGTTATGGATAGCTCCAGTGGTCAGTATAGCCGTGATTAAAAATGCTTGCTACAAAATCAGATAGATGACTGATTGAAAGATGTTGCAACCCTTGCTTTCCTAGCTAGCAGAATGTATGGGTAACATTTTGTGATGACAACTCAATCACAGCAGCTAGAACAATCGTTTCCTGCCGTTACACTTGCATGTAAACACAGACTGCGCTGTGTTTAATGAGTGTTGGCAGGTTGTATTTAAGTTGTGCAGAACTGAAATACAAGAGGTGATATGAAATTATCTTTGAAAAGAGTACTCATAAATAGTATGTCTGCATATTACAAATTTAAACTTGGGGCAAATCGCTGTTTTATTTGTAATGGAGAAATATTTTGATTAGCAAATTTAAATATTTAAAAAACTCAGATTTCTGTATATATGGTTAATACAATTCAGTATGGACCCAGGTCTGCATTAAAATGTTGAATGTGATGCTTGGGGCAAGATACGACACCTCCATTGAAGGTGGCTATTCTCGTCTTAGGTGAAGTTTGTTGCTGATCAAAGTTGACAATAAGAAAAGATGTAAGTGATAATGAGTTCTCGTGGTTGGATAAATCAGATTGACATCCAACCAGTGTTCAATATATATTGATCACTGTATGGATACTCTCACATTCTTTTTTTCTTCTTCTTTTTTTCACTTTATTTTCGTGGGAAATCTCGGACGAAGTATATTTATGTAATGAGGGCATTACAGCCTTAATGCACACTCTTTCTTGACTGAGTTTCTCTAATAAATAAGAGTTTGTTTGACTCTGTATTTTCAATATTTTAAATTCTGACTTTGTATATTTACGATCAAGTTTTTAAACTTACTAGTTGTCAGTGATGCTACCTCCCTGAATTGCTAGGATGGAACGAATTAGTGGGGAGTCTTACATGTTTTATTTCAATGATACTACAGAGCTTCTGATGCTGCCTTCCATTCCTGGGGTTGGACTTATTCCATGTTTTTGGAGCTCAAGGATAAAGGTGCATTGTTTAATGATGCATCCATCACTCAGGCTCTGGAGGTAGCAATGATAGATCTGGTACTCCAGACTCAACAAATTTCTTAAAGCACCACCAGCCACCACGCTGCCAAAGCCAAATACTAAGGAGCCAGGGAAAATGAATTCAGACAAGCCCATGACATTCAGCGTGCCAGCTGCCAGTCACTTACTTTTCCCTCTAATGCAGGCCTTGAAGACATGAAGAAGTGAATGACAAAGGAAGAAAGCCAAAAAACAACAAAAAAACTAGAAAGGATTGGAGTCAGGAAGTAAAGAAGTTTTCCATCGGAGGATCATTTGTTTGAAAAAAAAATGGCATGGAATATGTGATCTTGGAAGGATTATAAAATTCTAATTCCAGCCTGAAGCAGGCTCCAATGCAACCATCACTCCTTCAGCCACCTACACTACACCTATTTCCACCACACTAGCGGAGATCACCTCAAAGTGATAGTTATCACTGTGGCTACCAAAGGTGTTGCTAGGCATTGGCATATGAGGCCTATTTCCCGATTCTACTTGAAAGTGCCTCGAATCTCCAGTTGGTGTCTTAGAATAAAAAACCGTGATCGATATCATACTGAAACGGCGAAAATGTCCGTGCCTATAGGCTCGAGCCCTGAATCTTTTAAGTAATTAGCGATGGCGCTGGTGGCTACATTGACCAAGATTGGTACCAGGGCCGTCAACTTCCAGCACTCCACCAGCCTTGGCTTCTGAGGAGATGTTGTAGAAGGTAGTACTTCTCATACTCTCCGCCCCACCCCAGACAAAGGCAAAACAGAAATTCATGATGCAGAAGGTAAAAGTTTTAAAGTGTCACTTCCAATATCAGGCACTCAAATGTATGGAGGTCTGGGTGCTTTATAATAATGAGGAAAGCCATTTGTTGAAGTGACGAAAGAGTGGATCAGGTGCGAACTCAAAAGGTTCTTGTTAAATTATTTTGAATATATACTTATGTGTATTTTATGTGTGTATTTTGTTTAGTAAAGCCTCACAGTTTGATTTATTTTATACAATGTACATATTGTTGTGTTTCCGTTCGTTAGTTAATTTTCCGTAAATTCGTTCCGAC
>NW_013665610.1:4580627-4586222 GCF_000517525.1 Limulus polyphemus
TGACCGTCTTATATATACAAGACTACCCCAATCTAGTAGTCTCTCGACAATTCACGAAGGTTCGAGAAGGACGTGGCGTGATACTAGTCATGTGACCTCGGCTGTCGCAACAATATGCTTATGAGCTAGATTTAAGGATCATGTACACTTGTACATTGTGTATTTGTAATTAGGGGAAATTATTTTGCAGTTTATGTATTCCCTTCTTTGTTAATTGGTTTATTATTATTGTTTTATGCATAGTATGTTACGCTATCCCTTCGTATTAAAGGGTACTTTAATATATTGTTTATCTTAAAGGGCTATTTCTTGTGATGGAAAATGTATTGTTGTTAAAGAGTATTTTTTATATATTTTAGATTTACTTCAAGTGTGGAAGGTTAGACCACCCCCCTCCTGAAGGGGATGGGCGTGAATTGTAACATGTATATTGTATGGTATTGTTTGGAATTGTAATGTGTAGTTTTAAAAGTTCTATGGTAATCGATTTAATTGTCTCTTAAGCACTGAAGCAAAGGATATTATTATTGGTGCTATTTTCGTGACGACCTTCACCGAGAAACGTTAGGACGATTTCGATTAATATTATCACAGAAAATAATTGTTTTTTGTTTTTTTTTCACTGAAGTTATTGTATTTGAAAGTAATTATTTTGTAGTGAATATGGCCTAGCATGGCCAGGTGGTTAGGGCGCTCGACTCGCACTCTGCGTGTCGCGGGTGAGGGCTATCTGCGCTAGCCGTCCCTAATTTAGCAGTGTAAGACTAGAGGGAAGGCAGCTAGTCATCACCACTCACCGCCAACTCTTGGGCTACTCTTTTACCAACGAATAGTGGGATTGACCGTCACATTATAACGCCCCCACGGCTGAAAGGGCGAGTATATTTGGCGTGACGGGGATTCGAACCCGCGACACGCAGAGTGCGAGTCGAGCGCCCTAACCACCTGGCCATGCTAGGCCATATTCACTACAAAATGTAGCTTTGCGCGAAATTCAGAACCAAAACAAACATATTTTTCAACAAATGCTAGACAGATTATTATAAGTACTTCATGAATAAAATGTATGGACATAACAGGGAGTTACACATAGAATTTATTTATATTAGTTGTAATACATTAAACAAATGTTTACTGCACCTTTCCTTATAACAAAGTTGCCTAAGTTACGGTGGTTTGGCCTACTATTTGTCATGCGCGTAAACCATGACTATCATTACGCACGGCATAGTAATTTGCTACGTTACGTGGTCGTTTATACTCTACTATGAATAACTAGATGCACTTCCGTAGGGTCCCTGAAAGTTTTCTGTTTCAAAAGTAAATAAAACGAAAATTAATAGTGACCAATATTTTTATTTCTTGCTTTTCAAGTTCATATGTTATGCTATGTTTTAGCCTTACAGAGTGCATAATTATTTTTGTGATTCATAACATGTGCACGACAGCATAAATTGCAATGTTAAACGTCTCTTATGTGACGTCACTTTAGTGTCTACTGGCTGACTGACAGACAACACACTACTGTAAAATGATGCGAGTTGTTAAAGCAGGTGACCGCCTATAGGTGGCCTTCGGTCCCCTTTGAGGGAAATAAATTCATCAAAAAAAAATCTATGTTTTAAGAGATGAAATAAATATCATGTTTTTGTGTTTGAAATTTCTGTATTTCAGTTTTTATGTTATTAATGCTGTATTTTTAGTTGGTAAATAGCGCGCTTTATAATTATTTTTTAATTTGTATTTGGTAATATCATTGGAATTTTAAGTAAAAGTGAATTTTATCGCCAAAAAATAAATGAAGAAAAAATTGAAAGAGGCTGGCTAGTTATTAGCGCAATTAGCTGTTGCGTATATTGTTATGTATACAAATTATTTGGTATGAATAAACCAACTATGACTTTTGGTTACAACAATTGGAAAAGTGTACACAAAAGTTTGTCGGACCATGAGAAATCACAAGACCATATGTCATCCATAAAAACATTTGTAACAAGATCCTCATCAATAGGTCGCATGAATGCAGAATTAGAAAAACAGTTTGAAATTGAAACTAGGTACGAGAAGGAAGTTTTGAAACGCGCTATTGCAATAACAAGGTATCTATTAAAGTGCGAAATGGCATTTAGAAGAACATCCGAAACATTATTTTCTTCTACCCATTGAAATGATTTCGAATAGAATATTTTAGTGAGTTTGATCCATTTCTGGCAAAACGTATCGGAAAATATAACAATAAAGGACCAGGTTTTGTCAACTACCTATCGTCAATAATATGTGACGAATTCATAAGTGTTATGAATGATACCGTAAAAATAAAACAAAGAGAACGTATTCCAGATATTAGTCACGACAATCAGTTGACGATCATTCTTAGGTACATACAACCCAATGGTGAAGCTCTAGAACATTTCTTAGATCATTCTTAGGTACATACAACCCAATGGTGAAGCTCTAGAACATTTCTTAGATCATTCTTAGGTACATACAACCCAATGGTGAAGCTCTAGAACATTTCTTATGATTTGTTTCAATATTTTCTCACACTGTAGAGAATGTAGAATTAACGGTATTAAATGAACTAAATGCTATGCAAAATTGATATACCAGACAGCCGGGGACAAAGCTACGACTACGCTTCTGATATGTCAGGCAAATGTCTAGGCTTACAGCCAAGAATTAAATACAACATGGTCCTTATGCACACTTATATACCATGTTCAAACCATTCACTGAACTTAACTGGAAATGCTTCAGCAGAGTGTTTTGTGATTGCAACAGAATATGTTGATTTAGTACAAAATATTTACGGATATTTATCTGCTTCAACCCATCGGTGGGATAAATTTTTGTTAGGTAACTACCTAACATAAAAAAAAAGAAAATGCGACACTCGATGGTCTGTTATAGCAGATGCCATAAAAGCTATCAAAATTGATGACCATGAATTGACCGTCACATTATAACGCTCCCACGCCTGAAAGGGTGAGCATGTTTGGTGTGACGGGGATTCGAACCCGCGACCTTCAAATTTCGAGTCGAACACCCTAACCACCTGACCATGCCAGCCCAGCTAACAACGCGGTTATCTAACTGCATTCTGATCATTATAATTTTCTGTTTTATGAAATTGCATGCTCCTAGTTTTTATTTACCAGATATATTCTGGTTATTGATGCTTGAAAGAGTAATTATAATTAACATCATATCCAAGAAATAGAAATTGTTACTATTTAGAATATTTTAAAACTAGATAGCACAACAACAGAGAGAAAGTCAAATCAAATTAATATTATTGGAAATCTGATATACGTTTTACTTATCTTTTACAAAACGATGTTAACACCAGACTACGTAACTCTATTTTTTGATATTCAACTCATTTACTTATTTTTTATATACATTTATATTATTCTTCCTTAGATGTTGTATGATATACTGGCACGTGTTTAACGTACTGCGATTTTTAAAAGTGGCAGAATTTCCTTTGTGATCTACTTTGTGTTAATACAGCGTGGATCAATCAGGAGGCCAGGAATGCTAATATATTGAGTCCTCAAACTACAACACTTAAATAAACTCAAAACAGCTTGAGATGGATAGCTGCTAGGTTATTTACAAAGTTCTTGGTGTTCTCAAATCTCTTAAAAAGATCTGGCGACAGGGGTTTCGTACACAATATCCTTCCTAGCTTGTTGAATATATTCAAAGAGTTCTCTAAACAAAAAATTAAATGAGTGTCTAGTGGTTAGATTAGAACATTTCTTCGTGGGTGACAGTATTTTTAAGATCAATCATTTTTTTTAAAAATCCCCCGATTGGGCTAATTCTTACTCCACATATAAACTTTATACAAGATTTTGTAACCTTCCCATAGAAGTATGGCGAAAAAGCAAATAATGAACTGGTCATCATACCAATATAGCCCAAAAGTAAGCGCAGTAGTTGAATCATAAGAATTTCAGATAAAAAATAAACTACTGGTTGATTTTTTACTAAACTAAACATTTACTTAATAGGGGACAAGTATTATATATGTTATTCAGCTCGTTTTATTTTGTAACTGTTTGTTGAGATTTCTATAAGTTCTGTGGTGTTCTGATATACAATGAATATGAAAAAAGTTATTGTTTTCAGTCATGATATTAAATTTCAATGCAAGTAAAAAAAAAGTGGAATTAATTGTATATAGTAAAAGAAACAACTTTTAGTTTTGCAAAATTTTGTGACGACGATGGTCAGGTGTGACTTAGTAATTAGCATGCTCAAACTGTGAATCCGAAGATTCGTGGTATACGAAACTTTGGCACAAAAAATACATTCCGCACTTCGGGGTTGTGTGTGTATTGTTAATGTGACGGTGTAATCCAAGCATTCGACCAGACAAAAGTAATGAAAACGTCTATTAGCTGCCATCTTCTAGTTTATCAGCTTAAAATAAGGGATGGCTATGCGCAGATAGCCCTTTGTGGCTTTACGAGAAAATCTCAAACAAAAGAAGTCTTTCTGACGAATATTGTACCGTTTGTAATGACTTATAATTTGTTCATAAGAATTCATAATTTGTACAGTACTTGATATAATTCCAACCCCAAGTATCTCAGAGATTTTTATCAAGTTGGTGATGAATAATCTTGAAACTGTAAGCATACTACTATACTAATTTGTAACCTTTTTTTTTGCTACTTCTTTGCGTGAAAAGTCTTTCCAAGCTGCATTTACAGGTCAATTGAAAAATTTCGTTTACTTTTTAAAATGCGCCTCACTTACATTAACAGAAAAAACGTTTTGTTATAGTTTGAACATAGATGACAGTTCACTTCGTGCAAACACAAGCAACCAACTTTAGGTCGATAAAAAGTAAATTAAAAAAACACAGATAAACATCGATTTTTGTGTGTCACATGGTATGTTGAATGCAACAATTCTTCAAATTAGGTGTTTGTGAAGTCAAAATACTAAGTCTATAGTTTTGTATGAATTAGAAACTCAAATTACTGATATTGACAAGTTAAAATATAAAATAAGGTCTTATCTTTTCTATTTGCCAATATATTGCTCATGTAATAAATCAAGCACAGTGGCACCCCGCCACCTCTTTCCATTTTTGGAAACGTTCCCTTATATACACTTACTTTTATATATGACATAAATAACCAATCGGAAGCTCAGAATGTCCTCTAGTGGCTTTCTCAGCCATTTTAATGGGCTTGGCGCCATTTTTTCTTTTGAACAATTATTTCAACGAAGTAGGGTGTAGCTTTAGTTTGCTCGAAATTTCATATTTTTTTTGGACTAGAATACATCTAAGTTTGATAAATTATAGTGGAATTCTATGGTATTAATGTAGTAATTTATGATTTTTTTAGTTATTCAAATATATATATATATAAAACCTCAAAAATATATTTTGTTTCATATTCTCCACGTGCAAATCTTCTAAGGGCTTAGCAACCTACGTCAAGTAGCAACTGAGTACAAAGGTAGTAATTAGAAGAGATAATTGTTGGCTTCTTTAGTTACTGTTCTATATTTTAAGAAAAATAAGTTTAAGAACTTATTTCAAAATGCAATAATCTATATACATATATAATG
>NW_013665610.1:4587222-4602906 GCF_000517525.1 Limulus polyphemus
GTTTTCGTGCTGTAATTTGTGTTCATTCTAGAATGAAAGAGGCATAATTTATATTTATTTCCTAATTTTTTATGGTGGTTGCGAGATCGGTCAAATCTACCGAACCCGTACAGGGATTAATTACTGAAAATAACAGATAAAATATAAAGTGTTTTTCTTAAGAAACATTTGATAACTATCTCGACATTATAAAGATTTCGCATATGAAATTTCAAATTTTTTGATGCATAAAAGAATATTTAATCTTAAATGAATATTACTTTGCATGATAGATAGGCAACATGCGAAAAGAAAAAAAATGAGAAAAACTTTGCTTTACAAACCTTAAGACTTAATAACAAAAATTTGATCAATTTTGCGTATGAAACCATTGTAATGTTTACTGATAATCTGCCAAATTTTGCTAACATTCGCTTACTAATTTAAAAGTTATAGCATGAAAACTATAACAAGCACAAAATGGTTACGAGGTCGGTCCCAGGGACCGAACCCGTGCTGGAAGAGTGAATCAATAGCCACTTGTAGGTAATAAAAATATTCGTTTAAGAATTTCACGTTAATTGATTAGAATAATTTATTTATGAATCGTAAATTTCTTTGTATTTCAATAGCTATTAAGTATATTCCAAACTATATATTGTGCCAACCCCATAATTGTAAGAGATAATAT
The DNA here is from genome assembly GCF_000517525.1 of Limulus polyphemus. Taxonomy (NCBI): domain Eukaryota; kingdom Metazoa; phylum Arthropoda; class Merostomata; order Xiphosura; family Limulidae; genus Limulus; species Limulus polyphemus. The sequence continues at coordinate 4,587,893 of NW_013665610.1, forward strand.
TCTCATTGTAAATACTATGGTTCGTATCTTGATATCAAGCAATATAAAACATTTAAGCTCCAGATAACAGTTAAACAGTACTGTCTGTTTTACATTTTAGAGTTTTCGTCTAGTTGTTCACAATTAGATTTTTTTTTTGCAATTATTGAAGATTTATCAATGTAAGTTTGCATCGGACACGAATACCTATTTGACTTTAGTAATATGTGTTCTTTATGTTTAATACATTCAGCGATGGAACAGTAACAGCTTTTTGTGGTCATGTTTATATGTCTCCAATTACTGAGCAACTTTACAGCAATCAAGGAGTACTTTTTATAGTTTGTCCTAGGTTTTAAAATAACAAAATATATAGGTAGATATATTAGATACAAATAACTAGGTATCCTGTAGACATTACACGGATATATCAGAGGAGCTTTTGATGTATTTCTGTCCATGTCAGATTATGGTATATTTTTTAAGATTAGAAAGGGTGCTGTGTTCTGTTATAAAAGTGTTTTTATTGACCTAGTGCAGCCTTTATATTAGCAAACGATCGTTTTAATGTAGTTAAACGTTTCAATTGATGTGGATATTTAACAATTATTTGTAAAAAGCGAGAAGTGTAATGGCTATAATAGTGGAAACGGCATAATTCAATGTTTCTTACGGATATTCTGTAATCTCACGTCTCTTGAATAGATATCAGATTTTGATTTTCTGAGAGCCAGTTTGATGAGTTTACCTAATGTTTTATATCAGAAAGTATTTGATGGGTCAACGTGAGAAGTTGTAAAAGGTACTATTGTTTTTTGTTTACAATAGCTAGTGTTAATTATTAATGCTGTATATCATAAAGAAAAAAAAATATCTTTGCATATCTATATATATAATAATCAATGACATAAATGTGAACATTTATAACCAATGTTTAAAATTTATCAAAATTAACGCAAACAGTCGGGGTTGAAGTTTTAATAGTTATCTGTATGAAGCTTCGTCTACAAATATTCCATAAAAACCTAAAGTGAGTTACTCACGAAGACGTGAATGGACCAATATTAATATTTAAATAGCACTGTAAATTTCTATCCAACTTTGTGAGAATACATATATAAAGATATGAAAGAAGAATACCTCACTTGAATAACACAAGGAAACCCCTTTTCACTCCTTAAATAGTAACTATTTTATTTTACTAGAATCAGACAGTTTCGTGACTTATAAGTCGTTCTTCAGCATTACCATTAGCGAGGAATTTAAAAAATTAGGTGACCTTTACAAGTTAAATACTCAGCATGGTTGTATATCTGAATATCATAAGTTTTCAATGGAAGTATGCTGAGAACTTTTAAAGGTCACTTTTTTTTAAATTCCTCGCTAATGGTATAAGAGATTATTGCCAGTACAATGGGTACAACCAACAGGGAAAAGATTGATGCTTATAATATATGATACGGAAGTCTGTGTTGCATCACAATGATATATCATTTAGATTGTTGAGTTTGACTCGCTCAGGGAACAATAAGAGTAGCTTACTGATTCGCCAGTTCTTTTAATGATGAGTAAAATCACTTCAAGTAAAAATAGTAAATAATTGGTGCTAAAAGAAGTTGGAATAGTTGTGGTTATAATTATTAACCTAATTCCAATTTCTAAATTCCTCACCGTGTCTGTTGTATCCAAGCCAGGCTGACAAGTCCTGTTACTGAGCCAAAGGCTTCGTCTCCTTCAAACCTGAAAAATACAAACCGATGTCTTGTCGAAACATGTAGTACGTTCTCCCCAAAATACATCGCTTTATTATTCTTATAAATCGTTCTTTGCCAACTTATTATTATATTAGCATATTGTGCTTTTTAACTCGAGGAACAACAGCGTTTGCGACTACAGTATCGACATTCTTAATATCTTCTTTTTTTTTCTGTTTTAATACTACATTTACTAAGAAAGAAGCAATATTAATACTGTATAATATACATTTAATTTTCTACTCTCAGTTTCCAGATTTTTGTGGTCAAAATAGAAATAAAAAACACATTAATATAAGTATCAAAGTGTTAAAAGTGTAATAGTACTTTAAAATTACTTCAGTCGATTCGGTATCCCTGCGAACTTACAACGCTAGAAACCGGGTTTCGATACCCGTGGTTGGCAGAGCACAGATAGCATTTGTGTAGCTTTGCGCTTAACTACAAACAAACAAACCTTTTTGAAATATATAAATATGCTCGTTGAAGGCATGAATAAAGCGTACGTCAGTTAGTTATCAGAGTATAATATTAACGTAATACAGAATATGAATAAAATTGGTCTGGTGTTAATCTGTAAGTGTTAAAAATGAGAAACTTGAAAAGCAGAATCACCCTTATCTCTGGCTGTAACGTGTTAATAGTAATAATTTGACACTTGTTTTTTTTTCGACTATACTTCAGAATCTAATTTTTGAAAATTTAAGAAAACTTTCCATTTTAACATTTAAGGAGTTTCCATTCTTTTCGAGATTTAAAGGTTTTATGCTGATGGGTTTTTGAACTTTCTACGGCATTATGTTTTAAATACAAGAAGTAATTTCGGAAAACGTTCTATGAGTAAAAAATTAACTGAATTAATTAATTAATTAATTGAATTAACGCTGACATCACTTATATTTCATTACGTTGTGTTAATTCTAATTTGAACTAAACACAAAAATAAATCTCAAGAATGAATATAAGAAAATCGAAAATCTAATTATATAGAATATATTAAGTTTTGTTCATAACTTTTGATTGTTTATAGTTAAGCACGAAGCAATGGGTTATCTGGGTATTGAAACCTAATTTTTAGTGTTATAAGTCTGCAGACTTACTGCTGGGACAGGTGGGGGGGGGGGAGGCTCTCTCATATCAGAGAAAATCTTAGGTTTCTACATTGAACAAAACCGGGTTAATAGTTAATGTTTAACCATACTACAGAGAATATGTGGATCATATGAATATTTTTTCATGTATAATAATAAAAAATAATAAAATCAGAATTATTAACTGGTTGAAGAAGCGTTTTAATTTGCTATTTTTTTCTTTTAGATGCCACTCTAATAGGAAATTACCTATGATAGTTAAAAAATGTTACGCAGCCAATCATAATTTGGTTACTTTAAATTTGTACAGATGGCAGCAGTGTCTTCATGACATTACCAACAAATACTGAAAGAGTTATTTCTCCCGATACTAGTTTTTGTTGTTGAACGGCCTTTGAAGGTTTTTATGTTTCTTTTGTAAAACAATTAAACAAGTGCTGCAATTAAAATATATGGCAGGTGACATCGCACTGGGACGTTGCAAAGATAAATAATCAAATAACAGCAAAGCATTAAATTTAATGCCATGAAACTCTTTGCTCATAACTGGCCGGAAAATGGTTTTCAAAAAGAATACCTGTATAACAATATTTTGAAGTAAACATTAGACTTTATAGAAAACCTCGAAAGGCTGTAATATCAACTTTTAGCTGACACGCTGTTTACATTAGTCGTATACTAAATTGTACTGTGTAAAACGTCATTTTTAATGAAACACAATTCCTTTAACTGTGAATATTATGATGAAACCTACAATATTTCTACAGACTTTATTCTTCTTCGGATTAATACAGTTTTGAAGTAAGAAGAGCATGAAAGAACGTTTCACCAACGCTTCTTCACATACAAAAGCTCATCAGGTGGGTTATAACATCAAATTCTTAGTTGAAGTGTTACCAATATCAGCTGTTTACAATATATCATTTTCCATTATACACAATTTTAATGTGAAATCAATATTAAGTCGGTTTAAACTAAAATATTTAAAAATGTGATCAGTCTTAATGCGATTTTTCATCAAGGTAGTTACTCTAAAAAGAGGTAATGCATTGTTAGACATTGATGTTATAATGGTGTGTTATTAATTCTTAATCCAAAAGTGTGATTTGTAAATGACTTAAAATAAAATTTATAATAATAATTACCTTAAAAATCTGATTTGTAAATGACTTGAAAAAAAAATCACAATAATTACAATTCACTTGTTTAATATGTTTCACATCATTACAGTTACATGAAAATTAATAGACCATTTCTGTCGTATCCTAGCCGATCTGATGAACTCTGGCATTAGGTGAAAGGCCTCACTGGCACCGGGTATTGCATATGTTACATAGTTGACATATTCTTCTTTGCTTTCACTCATGGATTCTAAGAATTACACTTCATATGTTCATATTTTACTTAAAGTTTGTCTGTTTGTTTCGAATTAAGCACAAAGCTACACAAAGGGCTATCTGTTCTCTGGTTAAAAAGTCTAATTTCAACTTCTGAGAAATTCAAGGTTTGTTTATAATAGGAATGATCGTTTTAGTGGAAAATGGTATGCAATAAAATCATTATCAGTTATATATATATATCAACAAAACATAGCACAAGGAGAAATAATATAATAAGACCATAAGAGCTGTTTAGTTATAAAAATTCCAAAGAGATCTTATGAAAAAAAGGTTTCACAGGTTGCAGTGGAATCTACAAATTTCCATTAGTATTGTGTAACGGATTGCACACTGTAAGAATTGAATATTTAAACATATTCACATTATGTTATAAAAGGCAAAAGTGTTAATAAAGTAGTTTTATTGAACTTGATCAAGATTTCATTGAGTCCATTCAAGGATTTATTGAATATCATCAAATAATTTGAACATTGTTTTATTTACGTGTGATATTTTAAAAAATTACCAGTCAATCATGAACAACAAACCGTGAAAAAGATCTTGAGAGAGAAAAAAATATTTTCTTCGGGACTCTTGTCTCTTCACGACGATTTAAAATTTGTATTTTGTTTTCAATTTAGACATATTTTTAGGTTAATTAGAAAAAGAGTATTTATTAATTAAAAAATAAAATAAAGTCATGACGATGTTATTTAAATTATACACCCTTCGAGTCATTTTAAGATATTGTTTCTTCAAGTTCTTTTCGTTGAATTTGATCAACTCTTAGGAACCTTTTGTAACAAGGTTCCTATGACAAACGGTGACGACTAACTAAAACAAAATGACGTAGTTATTGTAACAAGGTTCCTATGACAAACGGTGACGACTAACTAAAACAAAATGACGTAGTTCTTGTAACGAACTACGTCATTTTGTTTTAGTTAATAGTCACCGTTTGTCATAGGAACCTTGTTACAAGAACTATGTCATTTTGTTTTAGTTAGTTGTCACCGTTTGTCATAGGAACCTTGTTACAAGAACTATGTCATTTTGTTTTAGTTAGTTGTCACCGTTTGTCATAGGAACCTTGTTACAAGAACTACGTCATTTTGTTTTAGTTAGTTGTCACCGTTTGTCATAGGAACCTTGTTAAAAGAACTACGTCATTTTGTTTTAGTTAGTTGTCACCGTTTGTCATAGGAACTTTGTTACAAGAACTACGTCATTTTGTTTTAGTTAGTTTTCACCGTTTGTCATAGGAACCTTGTTACAAGGACTACGTCATTTTGTTTTAGTTAGTTGTCACCGTTTGTCATATGTTTGATGGAAATAATTATTCTAGACGCCCTAATACCAAACGTATTGTAGAAGAATTCGGATAAAAACGATAAAGAGCTTGCGTTGCGAACACCAGAGGGAGCATATTCCGGGATTTGTGATTTATAGATTGCACCTTCTGGATCTGTATATATACTGCGATTATAAAGAAACATATTTTTAATGTATCTATAAAAGTGTGTTGTATAATATTTTTTTGTTAATAAAATTAATCGTCAGATAGAAACGTCTCCTCTTGCCGAAGTGGATTTATGGGTTCTTAACCAATGAGGTGTATACTTTTACTTACCTCTCACACAATGGCAAGAGTGTGCAATAAATCTTTTGCACCCTTCAGTCCAGCGTACGTGCTTGTCTATACTGATTGCCTTTTAGTTTCACTCTAGGTATATAGCTTGCTCTAATCGCAAGTGAATATTAATTAAAGTGAACACGCTTTTCTAATTTTTGCTTACATTTGCTACTTTGTAGTAGCAGCCATATGGGGTTGTTCTGGTTAATAACAGAACTACATGTCTAACCTAAGTAATAATTTCTGAAGAAATGAGAACTGATACCTACAAAGATTCGAAACACTGATTTAATAGTAGTTTAATAGTATTTGCCTAAGTTACAGCAAGTTTTTATTATTATTATTATTATACATAAATTAGTAGACAACAGAACGCTACGTGTTCATTTCTTATATTGTATACCAATATATTAAACTACCAAAGCACTCAGAAACTAATCTGTTTGCTTGTTGTCAAGGGTCCGTGGTACATACCTCATGCTGCATGTTAACATCAAATTTCTACTGATCAGTCTTTACCTATACAAACTTATGCATTTTTCTAAAGTAATAGGCTACTTAGGTATGATTTCTTTTATTTTTTTCAGTATCTGGTAGACTGTTTTATTTTAATATAGAATGTTTGTTTTGTTGTTAAGCACAAAGCTACACAATGGGCTATTTGTGTTCTGCACACCATGAGTATCGAACCCCGATTTTTAGCGTTTTGAGCCCTCAGACTCACTGCTGAGCCACTGGGGAATTTAATATCAAATACATCAGTTGTCAAAAAAATCTTTGATATTCAGAGGCTAACAGAAACGTAGCCTGTTCATATGACAAAATTGTTAATATATTTCCTTTTAAAGGAGAGTATGTTTCCATTTCATAGAACAACGAGCACTTTCCCCCCTTATAGCTGATTAAATCTATTCGAACTAACATTTCTGTTTTACTGATAGCATTATGCATTTATTAATATCTTACGCGGGAAAATATCTTTTTGAAATTTGCTTTTTTACAGCTTACGGGAAGGATAATTTACGTACTAGCTCACACACGATATTATGGTTACTCATATACACATGCGCCTACATATATATATAAAAGCGGAAATGAAAACTTTAAATGGATCTTTATAGAATTCAAGGAAAAGCACATAACGGGAACACTGTTGTACACAAAGTTTATTGACTATTACTATAAGAAATTGTCTGGAGATTTTTACGAGCCTCAGCAAAAATGGGTGTAACGTCATAAATGGCTGATAATTAGCTGTACTTTTGTTTCTTGTAAAATAAGAACGTGTTTGAGTTCAAACAGCTCGACAAAAATCGTAACTTCAAATCGAAGAGATAACAGTCATGTAGGAATTGAATGCTTTTTGGTCTAGAAGTTTTCATATTAGACTTCTTGCCTATTGTGAAGTAACAATTTATAGAGAAATGGTTACAGGCCGAACGAACGATTTTTAATCTCTTTCGATCACATTGAGTATATTGATGTTTAACACACGCAACCATCCGTGAAATTAACGACATGCATGGTGATCTCAAAATACAGGCAGCAGTCTTTTGGAAAGAACACTATATATATACTGAAAAAATAAGTTGCCCCAAGAGCAAGCAGATGGTGCAGTTCAGGCTATACAAACACAAAAATTTCTAAAACAGCATCAAGCACGGAAGTTACATGTAGTGTAGAAAATACGCTGAACAAGAGATTGGGGACGTTTGTCGCCCATGTGTAGGCCTTTACGTCTTCGCTTTTACTAATAGAAAAAAAGTGTGCCTTAATTAAGCGCGAATTACGAGTTACATTACACAAGGGAGCTTGCAGGTTCTTAAGTAACGCTTGGCGTAAATGAATACACTAAAGCACTCGAGGAACATCGTTGGCTATTTTTATTTAAGAAAACCGTATAAAACTGGTGTAAGCCTTGTTTATCCTCATACGAAAATGCATGGTGTCTGAATATTATGTGACGTATTACAATAAGACTGGTGTAAGCCTTGTTTGTCCTCATACGAAAATGCAGGGTGTCTGAATATTATGTGACGTATTACAAACTTATATCATGACAAGAAGTAACGGTTAAGAACTTATAGTTTTATGGGGGATGAAGGGCACATGTATGCAGTTTTTCCCCATACACCATTTTCCATCATCACAATTCCACATGTACTCCATTTGTGGCCCTTAAGATACCGAGAATATATTAAATTTTCATCAATGTGGTGGCCAGCACATCGAGCGTCACAGTAGCTATTGCATTGGTGATCCTTTGACGTAGTGTTCCCAAGTCAGTCACCTTTGTTCTGTAGAAAATGTCATTCACATAACTCCGGAGGAAACAAGAGGGAATCCTCAATAGCCACGGCACTTGAAGTTAATTTAGGCAAGATTAGAGTATATTTTTCTATGAGACGTTTTTTCCTTTTTATTAGCTATATTTTTTGTGCGCCAGCAATACCAAGCGTATACCCGATTCGATTTTATTACTCATCGGGATCTTGAAATTCTTTTAGGCAGGATTAAAATAAATTAATCTATGAGACCTTAAGCGTGGCCAAATACATCACTCGAAAGGGCTTGACCTCCTGAGTCCAAAACTGTAATGAGATCTCAAATCGTTCAAGTGATGACGGCGCCATTAGCTAACTAAAAGTTTGTACTTGAAAAAAACAAAAAAACAATAACAACTCAGAGCCGTCTATGAACAGCTATGCCACGGCTAAAAATCCAGAATAGTGATGTCTAGCGGTCGTGCAGGCCATGGAATCGGCCCATCGCGGCTCTTTCTGACTTTTGAAACTGTCATTAACACTTGAAATAACCCTTAACTGGTGGATTTGTTCATACACTACACAATTTTTACTTTGCACTAGAATAGCTAGCTAGTCACAGCAGGCACATAATCTTCTCTGTTGCTATGTTTTTAATGACGTATTTTGTGACCGAACATGAGTTGTACGTGATTACATTAGTGACAAACGACGATTTACAAGCATAATGAAGTGGTTGTATTTTGGAGAACATAGTAGATGATTCGACAGAACATTTATCTGTCTTATTCAGGTATAAAACTACTTCATTATACTTATAAATCGTTGTTTGTCAATTTATCATTATATTAGCACAGTGTGCTTCCATACACAAGTGATTACACTTATTACGAAAAAAAAAAAACTGCATACATGTGTTCTTCATACACCACAAACTGTAGGTTCGTAACTGTTGCTGTCTTGTCGTGGTTTAAGATTATAATACGTCACAATTTTCCAACTTTCTGTATAGTGTAATGTTGTTTCATTTAAGTCTTTAAGTGCCCCGCGAAATACTAAAATTTCGCCTACTATTATTACAGTATTTATTGAAATTAGAGGATGAGCTTTTGTTTGTTTTTCTTTCTTATGTTGAATTTCGCGCAAACCAACTCTAGCGAAAGCTACTCTAGCGTTATCTGCGCAAACCGTCTTTAATTTTGAAATTATACTCTAAAAAGAAAGCAGCTGGTCAACACCACCCGCCACCAAGTCTTGAGCTATTCTTTACCTACGAATAGTGGGATTGACCGTTACATTATAATGCTCCCACGGCTGAAAGAGCAAGCATTTTCGGTGATGGGATTCGATCTTGCGACCGGCATATTGCCAGTCGAGTGCACTCACCACCAGGCTATGCCAGGCCTAGAATGGGCTAACTTTTATCGGACATTGCCATATAATATATCTACCAGTGTTTATGTGGTACTGTTTTCTCAATATTTGGCTCTGCTAGCGGAGTATATACGTCAAGCTTGATTCTTGCATTAATTTTGAAACTATAGGCAAATATTTTGATCAAAAAGTATATTTATTTTTAATCATTCTAATACGATGTATAATACCAAGGTCATCATTTCCGGAAAATAATGCATCGTTTACTGGTATTTCAAATGAACCTCGCAGGTTATTTAGATTAACAATGATAATCAAAATTAATTTAAACTTCTAGAAGATGTTTGGTGGGAAGATAGTTCCTAAAAAATAAAATGTTAAATCACTTAGTATAGAGATTGACATATAATTCACCTCTATTATCTTCCTTTCGGACCGACGAAGATCTTTTTGTTAGCGTAGAGACCGAAACGTAATTCACCTCTTCTCTTTTTCTTGCGGACTGATGAAGGTATTAGTCTTAGCATAGAGACCGAAATGTCGTTCACTTTTACACTTTGGGAAGTTGCAATTCATAAAAGATTCAACTCCAAAGTTTGTTTTTTACAGCTTTTCGTGTTAGAGATCATGATTTTGTAAAACATTTTGTAGAAAAAAAAAGCAAGGATCATCGAAACTTAGAGAAAACGAAAAACATTTTGCAATCAGCTATATTTTTTTCAAATGCCCACAGAACTGCAGTTGCAACCGAAATGTTGCTAAAAAATGATATGAATCAGTTGTCGTTGTGTCTGGTTTTTGCCCCCCAGTGGCACAGCGGGAAGTCTGCGGACTTACAACGCTAGAATCCGGGTTTCGATACCTGTGTTGGGCAGAGCACAGATAGCCCATTGTGTAGCTTTGTGCTTAATTACAAACAAACAAACAATTGTCTGGTTTTTAAGGTATGCAGTCAAAAATATAGTTGAAAGTCACTGTGGATCCCCCAGAAACTATGAAATAAGATTTATAGATTTTATGTAATTTCTTACACATAGAAACTGTGTTAAGGTTTTTCTAGTTTTGTAAGATATGGTTGCTACAAGCTTGCTACTAAAATATCTGAATAGTTTATAATTGTAAGATGTATGCAAAAACTCATGTGCATTACATTTCACATGCCAAATTAAAATTTTTGGCAAAAAAAACAAAACACCTACACTACACCCAATTGTTCTTAAATACAAGTTGTGATCCGGATCCCCGACTGTATCATTTTTAGATGAATAGTATGTTCTTACAACTAATAAGTGATATATTTCTGGCCAGTAGAAACACTACACAAAGAGATCAGCAACCGAGCAAAATTATTCTGAATTAAGTTAAATGCTTTTTATTGCAATAATTATTAGCAAAGAATTGATAACGATATGTTTAATATTTGAAACATATGAAACATGATACGAAACAGAGATGTTTAACAACTCAAAATAGTCTTTGGCATATAAACCACGAAACACCTAACGGATAAATATTACTAGTGACGTGTAAACTATGAAATGCCTATGAAATTAGCTCGCAGTTGCCAGTGTTATAAAAATCACAAGATGTTTAACAGCTCAAAGTTAGCTCGCAGTTGCCAGTGTTATAAAAATCACAAGATGTTTAACAGCTCAAAGTTAGCTCGCAGTTGCCAGTGTTATAAAAATCACAAGATGTTTAACAGCTCAAAGTTAGCTCGCAGTTGCCAGTGTTATAAAAATCACAAGATGTTTAACATCTCAAAGTTTCTGTGACAGATAAACTATGAGATGGCAGTTACTAATAGCACGTAACGTCACTTTTAGCATACAAATCAAGTTGTGACCCAAACACTTCAGACGGTTTTTTTTCTTACAGCTTTTTAACACTTTTATGTTTTAGAAAAATTACTCTGTTTTGGTTAAATCTGTTAATTACAATGCAGGCCCTCAGAAACGGACATAGGAAGAGGTAAGCAACCAGATTTATTTTATTTATTGTACGCAAATTAGCAGAAAAAAATCCTAAACAGAAACAGGCTGCCCGTGACCATTCTGTGACCCATCTTGCTATGACTTTACTTTATATATGAATTGATACAGTTTTTTTTAAAATGTGGTTATTTTGGATGTAACTGACACAAAGGTGTTCTCTGAATTAATTTACACTAGTGAAAGAAAGATGCTCTCTGGATTAATTTACATTAGTGAAACAAAGGTGCTCTCTGGATAAATTTGCACTAGTGAAACGAAGGTGCTCTCTGGATTAATTTACACTAATGTCACAAAGGTGCTATCTGGATTAATTTTCTCTAATGACACAGAGGTATTATGTGGATTACCTTGCACTAGTGAAACAAAGGTGCTCTCTGGATTACTTTACACTAGTGAAACAAAAATGCTCTATGGATTGGTTTACACTTTTGTACATGATTAATCGTTTACGACGCTTTTTATGAAAGGTTTAATTTCGGTCACTTAAACAAATCATATACAAAAATAACTAGAAACACAAAAAAAGGTCACAAAGTATCATTTGAAAGTCAGTGAGATTAATATATTAATTAGAAAGGAGACATTTTGTTTTTGTAGTTACAACCTATATTTAAGTGAATTTATTACCGTACATATCATTACCATACTTTTTTTCGACTTACTCACTTTGTTTCAAACTGATGATGTGAATTATTCTTAGTTTGCTTTCTCCACATAGCAACGTTTAAAATTGCAGCAATTTACACACTTTAGCTGTGTGAACTAAACGATACTGTTAAAGTTGTTTACCAACATGTGAAATTTTATATCAACATTTACCGCACTAGGAGCTTCGTAACTGTTTGTTTTTGAATTTCGCGCAAAGCTACACGAGGGCTATTTGCACTAGCTGTCCCTAATTTAGCAGTTTAAGACTAAAGAGAAGGCATCCAATCATCACCACCCACCGCCAACTCTTGGCCTACTCTTTTACCAACGATTAGTGGGATTAACCGTCACATTATAACGCCCCCATGGCTAAAAAGGCGAGTATGTTTGGTGGAACGGAGATTCGAACCCTCAATCCGCAGAATGCGAGTCGAGCACCCTATCCACCTGGCCATGCCAGGCCAGCTTCGTAACTGACCGTTTCGTTTATTTTTGTTGTGTGCGTGGCCTACCAAGACCCTAAAGCCTCAGACCATCGATTTTTTTGTACGTTGTTCAATATTCTAACTGAGCGTTTCTTTTATACCGTCTACATATCGGTATCAGTTTGTAAAGCAATTTTGTGGGGTGTTAAATATTTTGTATACATTTTCATGTTTAATTTAAGTTGATTTTTAAATCCTTCTAATTCATAAACTTCTTTTATTTTTATGGTGAAGTTTATATTACATACATACACGAAGTTTGTTTATTCGAAGAAACTAAAACATTACCTGAAAATATGAAGTTAAAAAACAGGTTTGATACTCAACCATTCAAAACCTTTTAACACTAGATAAAAATATTCACGACGAAAGGATACTGACTATGTGTTCACACTTTGACAGATCCTTTAAAATAACTGCACATACATATATATGTCAAAACAGCATATCATCTTTTATTTACAAGACAACAATCTCCATAAAAATTCATGCGGTACATTTTGAGCATATTTGTTACAAGGCCATTTTTACAATGGTTAGGTGTGTGAATCAGATATTTTAACCATTCTGTTGATTTTTCATATCCATCTAAACAAATAACTATTATATCCAATATCTTTTCGATATCTATAACTTCTCTTCACAATAATGGAGTTGCTTTTTTAGCCTTTATTTTTTTTAAATAGTTTTCTGCAAGTTAGTTTTTATAACACAGTTACACATTTTTTGTTTTTTTTCTTTACTGAATGTAGTTTAAATTCCTGCTCATATCTCAGACTGTTCAGTCCAAAATTTAAAAAGAAATTTAGATTTACTTCCATTGCAAACTAACCACATTCACATCACAATAAGCTTTGGTTAAAAAGGGATTTGTTTAAACGAAAGCTTTATTGAAAATCGGTCCGATATTTACTATTTTAGGCTAATTTGTGCAGGCTTTATATAGTAGTATTCTTTATTTTATAATCACTTTTTTTCTTGACATTATGAAGTTTGTTAATTCTTGTTTTTGTATTTATAGTTATAAATATCAGTGTTCATTCAGAAAATCAATAAACATTTCTTATCAGCATACATTTTAGCAATAATTAATGATTATTGATTGAAGTCTGTATCAAGAGTGTATACACGGTTTAAAATATATTTGTGATTACAACAATGTGTAAAATTTTGGTAATTTGTAAATTTAGTATACTTGTATCTAATAGTTGTTTTAATAGACGTGTTGTACTTATCATACCACTATATATAAGATTTTTATATAGCGACACATGTGAATTTAATAGGACATCTGAAAAAATATATATTCATTTATAAGATAATATTGAAGTTACAACAGATTACAATACGCTATGTGGCCCGGCATGGCGAGGTGATTAGGGTGCTCGATTTGTAATTTGCGGGTCGCGGGTTCGAATCCCCGTCTCACCAAATATGCTCGTCCTGTCAGCCGTGGGGGCGCTATAATGTGACGGTCAATCCCACTATTCGTTGGTAAAAAAAGTAACCCAAGAGTTGGCGGTGGAAGGTGACGGCTAGCTGCTTTCCCTCTAGTCTTACACTGCTAAATTAGGGACGGCTTGCGCAGATAACCCTCGTGTAGCTTTGCGCGAAATTAATAACAAACAAACAATACGCTATGTGACATTAATAATTGTGTTAGAGCATTTGAAACAATGTATAACGAAAGTTTGGCCTCAACTGTAGTATTGAAAGTTGAGAATCCTATACTGTAACTGTTTCTGTCTTTAAATTATATATTTGGTAAGCTTTGAAAACTAAAGACAAGACCCAAATACAGACTTAGGTTTTTATGAAATTACAGTTTTCTTACTGAGAGCGAACTTGCTTCGCTAAATTTTCGAAAACTTAAGCTACATTTGCAGAATAAAAACAGTACCAACCTTTAGTGGTTTTATAGTTGAAGTTATCGCTAAAAGTTAAGTACACGTGTCATTAGGGTTTATACCTGATTTGGTAATCAAAATAACAAATCACCGTGAAGTATCAACTGAAACATGACCCTTTCTCTGTTGTAGCACCGGGGAAAATCAAAAATGGAATTTGTATGTGAAAGTGATTTTTAAACACTAGGATTAACTAATAGCACATGATAACAAATAACACGATCCAAAGCCAAGCGAATACAACTAAAAACTATGTATTTGATACACCCGTACCATGGTAATATTAATAACCAAATATATGGAATGACTTCCACCTTCTGGGATTTGAACCCCACCTTCCTCTCTCTAAGAAATGCCGATAAAAAAACTGAGCTGATAAGTTCGTAGGTTATTCCTATTAAAGTAATTTATAATTATTATAAATTACTTTAATAGGAATAAAGTAATTTATAATTATTATAGTATTTTGGCACTTGTGTATAAAGTTAAAATCATAAATAATATTC
>NW_013665610.1:4603698-4625562 GCF_000517525.1 Limulus polyphemus
GGCCTAAATAAAATGTTTTTAATTGTTTACCAGTTTAACGTTGAATATTATTTATGATTTTAATTTATAATTACTCAGTTTACCAAGCCATCAATTTAATACCATGAGGGTTTACTTAAAATAACTGGTCTTTAGATTCGTGAGTAAAAAAAAAAGATAGAAGTAAAAACCACATTTTTACTGTGACTAAAGATAAGGGAAAATATATCAAACCCGACACATGAAATTACCTTCATAGGTCTAGCTTGCAAAAACATGTTTATCCGCTCATTTCATGTAAAGCAAAATGAAAGAGTCTGCAACACCTTTGAATTCATATATATACAAATTCAGCATGAAGACACTGAAATGAACCAAGCCTGACGAAAATCAAAGAACCACAAAACAATTAAAAAAGAATCAAGATTTGTGTACTTTATTAATTCTATTTTTCACCTACAGATGCATATACATCAATACTAGAATATATATTATATAAATTAACCTTAGGTCTATAAACGAGAAACATCTTTTACACAAATACTCTTAATCACATTTTGTTTCATCTTTAAGAGTCGACATTTCTCATTCAACTTACTAAAATTGATATCGACGAATCTTTCACAAAACAGATACCTCCCTAATTGACAACATTACCTGTGATCTAGACTGTACAGTGAATTCGATGCAAGTACATATAAGTGATAGAAACAGGGTCCCGAGTTTATTCAAATTAAAGCAGAAGTATACATTAGAAAATAAATTCAACGTGTTAATTTTGAAGAAAAAACGAAGGGGAAATGGGCAGTAACTGCCTATAGTTCAGGTGAGATTTGTAGAGAAAGTCCTGGAGGAATAATCTATAAAAGTAGCTCCGTATAAAACTTCTTAGGTGTTAAATATACTTAATGAAATTAAAATACCGATAAATATATGAAAACAATTTGAAAAGAACAAATAAACATAAAAATATCTTTAATTTAATTCCTATGATTCTAATTTCCAATCCATTTAGCCTCCCAGTGGCACAGCGGTATGTCTGCGGACTTACAACGCTAGAAACCGGGTTTCAATACCCCTGGTGGGCAGAGCACAGATAGCCCATTGTGTAGCTTTGTGCATAACTACAAACAAACCAATCCATTTATAAATGTACAAGTATTACTGTAAGCAAAAGTGTTTCTTTAGTAGTTTCTTCGGCACACTAACATTATTTTATAGATGATTTAGGCAGAGTATTCATGATGAACAAACGAAGGGGAAATGGGCAAAAACTGCCTATAGTTCAGGTGACATTTATAGGAAAGTCCTGGAGGACTAAGCTGCTTCCCACCGCGGGACGTATGTTGTATATACCGACGGTCCAAATGCGGTAGATCCATATTCAATGTCATGACATCGCTTCTATACAAAAAGTAATTTATTAATCAATATTCGATTTTTTTATTAGAGTAGACAGAAAATAGATAACTTAATGATGAATAAATAATAGAGAGAGATAAATTATCGAATATTAATGAGTTTGATGAAAAAACAAAGATGAAATAAATAGAAAGCTTTGCTATAACTCACACATGTACAACATCTATATATATATATCGGGGCAGTATTTTTTAAATTGTAAATTATGAACGCAATTATTTTTCGTATGCACTGTTTACCTCATTTCTTTTCAAGATTTGATGTCTGGCGGTATTATTTAAAGTACATATTGTCTAATTTTAGTAATTCCCTAATTCCTAGGCTGTTTTGATGTCAACGTCCTACATACGTAACATTTCAACAATATTTAATTTCCATCAGTTACATACTGAATTATCGTCATCATACTAACATTTTCGTTCTCAAGCGTTTAAAGCGATAAGCTAACCTAAATAACAGAATTAACATGTATTCCGTGCATTTTATTTGAATATATTCTAGTTTCTTTTCTCACCAGTTACATCGCTTCAGACTAAACTCACATGGTTTATTAACCCTAATGAGTTCACTAAAAACAAACACAATATTTTGCTTGCTTTTAAACTTTCAGTATGTATCATACTTGGCATGATACCAGAAACATTTCTTTATTATTGAAGAATACGTTCTCTACTCTAAGCAGAAGATATTATGCGTAAAATAATACAAAATAACACATAAATACAAACAAAGTAGGGAAAATGTTATTCAAAGTCCTGTGAAATATGTCGTTTTTATCCATCACGGTCGTTATTCAGTCTGCCTAATTATCAGCAGCAAACATATATATATATTAAGTGCAGATTACGATATTTGTCTTCATACTATTGATCAGCCACACAGATAGAAAAATATAGCCAGTGTTAAGTTGCTTAGCCCCTTCACTGCTCCAGCATTGTTTATTCCTTGTGCAGAAAATATTTTGTTCTAATTTTGTGGGATTTTGTTACGTAGTTGTAAAGCCATTAAAACAGAATAGAATCTTTTGTTTTGTGACATCGTATTCATTAATCTTTTATTCAGTCTGCCTAATTATCAGCAGCAAACATATATATATATATTAAGTGCAGATTACGATATTTGTATTCATACTATTGATCAGCCACACAGATATAAAAATATAGCCAGTGTTAAGTTGCTTAGCCCCTTCACTGCTCCAGGATTGTTTATTCCTTGTGCAGAAAATATTTTGTTCTAATTTTGTGGGATTTTGTTACGTAGTTGTAAAGCCATTAAAACAGAATAGAATCCTTTGTTTTGTGACATCGTATTCATTAATCTTTTAGTACCACTGAAAAACGGACGTTTGATATTTTCTAGGCCTACGGCTCTCAGTTACGTAATTTATTCATCATTATGTATGTATGTAAAGTACACACTTTGTATAAATCCAGGTATTCAGAACTTTTTTGGGATAAATCTCGGGCCTTCTTTGACATCCAATGCTTTAATTTTTCTAGGATGATAGAGAAGGAAGACTCTTGTACAAAGCATAGTTGACTCTCATTTTTTTTTCAAAGTTTACCATGGCTAAACAAAGATATACAGCTGTAGAAGAAAAGAAGTGAATGTCACAGTATTTATTCCAAAATTTCTCTGAAAAACACTTTATCCTGCCGAAGATATGCAGTACCTTACAAATTCACGTGATCTACACACTATATTACCACTCGACAACTTGGGGATTCCATTGGGATGCATTATATGTGTAGCCAAGGCTACGTCTGTGCGGGGACTAAGGAAGAGAGGGTTAGTATATGTCGTGGAATCTTACGACACAATGCATACTCACAAATAGGTATCATGCCGTTGGCTCTACGGCACAACGGAGCGAAAGGGTTAATTATCATGACCCAATTTATATTCTTTATCGTAACTTATTCAATTTAGAGTTTCATTAAAAAAATAACCCAAAATGTTTAACTTGGTGGTCAAACTCATTCTCAACCGTCTTCATTCAAACAGTGTCAGTATTTGTTTATGTTCGCAAAAAACATTTTCGTCTTATAAAATAACTCCAGATTTTTGGGTTTCTTTCTTTTACAACGATCTTCGCGTGTCAAACATATCGGTGCATTTACACTTCTGCTTTGACTCATCTGTGAGTAGTATCGAATAGTCACTACTTATTAGATACTTGAAATCGCTGAAAATTAGGCACAATAGAACTTTTCCAAAAATATAATAAGTTCCAGGAGAAACTGAGGAAACAGATCGAAGTGTTATTTCTAGTATGTCTTACAGAAATGTTAAAGAAATTGTCTTTATTTGTGGTTATATTGGTGATTGTCTTTGTTGATTTCGATATATTTTAATTTACATGAACAGAGGTACTCAACTGGTATAAAAGATTGGTCACTGATAAACGACAAGTCACAAACAGGCCAAGAATGGTTAATCTTGTACTTCCATTATTAATCCATGTTTATTTTCTAATTACGACATCATTAATCAGGTCAATAATACACTGCATTATTCTACCAATCTTATTATCAGTGTTTTCTATAATACAAGTACTTGTTTAGAGATATGCAGTTCTAAAAGTAAACTAGATAGTTATTGTCTGACTGGAGACTTTAGGCTACACGTATTTTTGGCTGAAGGCCAGTTGTTACTAAGTTCCAATCCCCTCCTACGATCTCAGAAACTGACCATTCCTTAAGGTTCTTCCTTGGAGGAGGGGGGGGGGGGTGTGACGAGAAGAATGATCAAGTTTCTCTGTACACTGAAAGGCTATGTTTAAGTGAAGGTAAGGAATGGAACAAAAAGTGGAGACCAACCAGTAATCGTTACTTGGAATTGTTGGTGAATGGGAGAAGCATAAATATAATAAAGATGGGTATAATTAACAAAAGGTTCTCAAAGAAAGAAGTAACGACGTACAGACACCCAGCGGATACCAATTAGAATTCTTTCAGTTATAAAGCTACCTTTAACAGATCAGAAGAGAAGTAATCACATACATCAGAATTTTTGCATTATTTTGTTTGATTACATAAACACTGCAAGTTTTGTTTACATTTGTTACATCAGAAATCCAGAATCCAGGATCGTCACTTCAATGAACCAGATTTCAGAATTGCCACGTCAAAGTTCCAGGATTTAGAACTGTCACATCAAGAACCCATGATTTAGTTTCGTTATGTCAAGGATCGAGGAGTTAAGATTGTTACGTCAAAGTTCCAGGATTTAGGACTGTCACATCAAGAACCCATGATTTAGTTTCGTTATGTCAAGGATCGAGGAGTTAAGATTGTTACGTCAAAGTTCCAGGATTTAGGACTGTCACATCAAGAACCCATGATTTACGTTCGTTATGTCAAGGATCGAGGAGTTAAGATTGTTACGTCAAAGTTCCAGGATTTAGGACTGTCACATCAAGAACCCATGATTTAGGTTCGTTATGTTAAGGATCAAGGAATTATGATTGTTACGTCAAAATTCCAAGTTTTAGAATCAGCACATCGAGGATCACGGCTTCATGTTCGTTGCATTAACTAAGTAAAAACATATACACACTAATACATATTTTCATATTACCTTACTGTTTATATTTTCAAGTTTATATTAAAATGAAGATGTTACTAAGCATTAGTTTTGTTATCTTCACTTTTGGTTACAAAATACATATAATTAACTGGTACATTTGTTTTTCTACTACAAAATATGAAACAATCAAAATTGAGATACAGCCTTTTGCTTATACTCTAATTACCATACTCTGACAAGATATACATTACAAAAGTAAGGTAGGAAGATCCAAATAACTTTTGTCACCAACTGATAAAACTTTGTAATAACGAAAATGTTATTACCTAATATTTTCCAAGGCAGTGTACATAATCGTTGAACATAAAAGTCATTTGTTGTTGTGTGCGCTTAAGAACGAAATAGAAAAAGTTCACCAAGTCTTATACATTTAGTTCACTAGTTGCCGGTAGATGGCGCAAGCTTAAGCATTTGGAGATTATTGTGGCTGATTTATTGCCTGTGGCGCTTAGTAATTGGGAGATGAAGGATGTATACGTAGATGTAAGAGCGTGAGCTACATCTCGTACAAGTCGGTGCTGTTAAAAACGCTAACTAAGTAAATGGCGCACATACTGCAAGTCTCTTGAAATCTCAACTCGTTGTAAAACTAATGCTGATTATTTCTAGTTTTTACCTCAGCTTAATCTAATGAAACCATTTCAACCATTTTCTTAGCTTAGAACATCAATTCTACAGGCAGCATCCCCGCGTTGAAGGTGCTTAACACACCAACAGTAATAAGTGTGGAAGTTCAAACATAAATTCTATTTAACTATATATTATTCGTTTGAAGAGCACAACAAAGATACTGTCAGATAAGAACATAATAAATCCATTGACATTCTTGCTGAATATTTATAATATTTGTCAACAGTGGTTATACAAATACCAGAGTCTAATTAAATCTGTGCTGAAAAGTTAAACATTTTAAGTTGTGCTTACGCTGTTTTCAAGTAATGCAACTTGCAGTTTCCGTTAATTTTGATTTATTATTTTTTTTATGTTAGCATTATTGCTTTATTTACATGAAGATTATAGAGAAAACTAGACATTCTAATTTCATTACAGGAAATATTTTGAAAAGAAAAAAGGTTGTTTGTAGGTTGTTCGATAAATAAATAAGGATATATAAAAACATATGAATAAAACAAAAAACAAAAAAACGCGGTTCAAAATGAATAACATTAAAGGGTCCAGACTGCACTTTGTAGAACTGTACAAATACATGTTCTATGAAATCAATTCAATGGATAAACATGTTTTAACTGCAACACTCAATACTGTAAGCGCGTTAAGCAACTTCAATTCTTAATACTATAAACGCGTGTAGCTGGAGACCTAAAGGATTCAATGTTTAAAATTCAATTCCTAATACTATAGGCGCGTTTAGCTGGAGACCTGAACGATTCCATGTTTAAACTTCAACACTTAATACTATAGGGACACTTGGCTGAACCTAGATGATTCCATGTTTAAACTTCAACACTTAATACTATAAGAGCGTTTAGTTGGGCTTAGTTGATTCCATGTCTAAACTTCAACACTTAATACTATAGGAACATTTAACTGACTTAGAGGATTCCATGTTTAAACTTTAACATTTAGTACTATAGGAGCACTTACCTGGACCTAGAGGATTCCATGTTTAAACTTGAACACGTTTAGCATTTAAACAACATCTTGTTAATAGACTTAGGTCATATAACGTGTAGTCAAAAGATGAAGGTATTATTATGTCTGATCTGTTATGTGCTTAATAATCTATTCTACAAAAAATAAAATAATTCTGCGAACGTATTAAAACAAGCAAGTGTCTGTTTAGCACTTCCTCTGACTTTACTTAACATTGGTAAAATGTTCTGAAATTACTCAATAAGTAGTTTCATGAAATAGGAAATACAAAGTTAAAATAGTTTTCTGCTATGTTTTTGAATACCTTTATTGAAGTAAAATTAATGAATGTTATATTTGAAAGAAACTGGTCATGCAGTTATGAGAACAGATATGCTAACACATCTTTACACGTGATAATACTTGTTTAAATTCACATTGCATATCGAGAAGATATCGACCTACCGAGAACAGTAATAAAGTAGAGTACAGGTCTAAAAACAAATTAGATTTTGAATACGCATAATCTGAATGAAAAAGTATACTTTGAATTACTAATCTAATATTCGGGTTATAAAAAGTATTTCATAGCAAGATCTAATTTTCTTAAAACCATAGAATGAATCATTCCACAATCTTAAACAAAGACTACCAGTATCAGTGTTTTCAAGAAGCACAACCAAATAGAAAACCCATCCACTTTGAAATGCTATGTATTTCTTTAGAGCTGGCCCGGCATGACCAGGTGGTTAGGGTGCTCTACTCGCAAACCGAGGGTCGTGGGTTCGAATCCCCGTCACACCAAACATGCTCGCTCTTTCAGCCGTGGGGGCGTTATAACGTGACGGTCAATCCCACTATTCGTTGATAAAAGAGTAGCCCAAGAGTTGGCGGTGGGTGGTGATGACTAGCTGTCTTCTCTCTAGTCTTATACTGCTAAATTAGGGACGGCTAGCGCAGATAGCCCTCGCGTAGCCTTGCGCGAAATTCAAAAAACAAACAAACAAACATTCTTTAGAGCTCCTAAGAACAACACTTACTTTCAGAGGCGAATTTCGATCCCAATCCATATATATTGGTATCAATGTTGAATTTGTATTAGAAGAAACAGCACAAATTGTGTGAGAAATATTATTAAAACCAAGCAAACTGATGATTAAATGTTAAATGATTTCAAAACTCTTTAGTGTGAATTATTCACTTTAGAAAAAAACACAAAGAGAAATTTCAAACCATCCTCTTCGAAATAGTGTCATGATGAACCTGTTTAGATTTTGTTTTACATCTGACTGAGTTTTGATTTTAATGTAGTTATTTTGATGATATCATAATGGTTTATTTTTATATGTTTAATAAAATAAGGAATACGTACTACGTCTGGCTGTCATATTCCACATATTAATGAACGATCCACTTTTAAAAGTCTGTACAAGACTATCTATAGATTGATACAAGTGCTAGTAATTTAACTTGGGTTTTCCAGGAAATTCCTTAAAATTAGTATGATTATCCTAGATACAAAAATAATCGTTAAGTTATGTATCACTCTAAAAGATGCACTGACACACGTACGTGAACTAATGTTCAACAAAAACTACGTGAGTCGTCCGGCTACATGCCGAAAACCTACGTAATCTCGATTTTTTAACTGTAGAGAACCTAATATATCTACATTTGAAAATTTAAAAAAAATTTTAAAGAGGTTTGGGAAGAAAGATATTTAACCCATTTTGATCATGATATAGTTATGTATTTTTATTGATCTCATATAACATGTCGTTTGAGAGGAAAATTCGCAGTTTTAACACTGAAGAATTGTCTTTTGACTTTTCTAGAACTTAGCGCATAGCTACACACCGTATAGCCGTTCTTAATTATGAGCTGTACGATAGACTAGAGCAAAGGCAGCTAGCAATAGCACCCACCACCAACTCTCGCGGCAATGGCAGAATCACAAACCATAAATCTACGGAATCACAGACCGGGTAACTGGTACAACGCCCGACCTCATCGTTTAAAAAAAACAAACAAATGCATGAAAAGCTCGCGTTGTTTGTTTTACGCTCTATGACAATTTTGTATTAACCATATGGCGGTTATAATGCAGTTATTTGCACTATTTGGGAGTACTGGAACATAAAAGTCAAAGACTGCATTATACGTGACTTTTCTGCAGGCCAGCTGCAAACATGTCGATAATATAATAATATTCATAACAACAATGCATGATGAAGAAATGAATATGTCTTCACACAGGAATCTTTATGTTTATTTTTCATATCAATTTTGTGAGTCTATTCTTGACAAACCTGAAGTGACAGTCAAATTGCGACAATAATTTCGAATGAATAGATGCGCGTGATATTCACAAATAAGCCAACGAGTGTACTTTTTAACGCTGAATTTCATTTCGAGTGACTTTGGGATCGGTAGACGAGGTGATTATATACTCATTATTTCCATGTAATATCTGGATTTTCGAAGGATTATCTGCATCCTTGATGAAAAGATCCAGTATAAAGTTACAAAGACTCCTTCACTTCATGTTTCTCTGGTCGTGTATGACAATGGCAGTTATATTCATATACAGAATAAAAATTATATTATTGTTTTGTAAGTTTTTCCGCAGTAGGAAAAACAACTTTACGGCATTTTTTACACATAGCTAACAAAGGTGTTTAATTTTTTTCCTGAATGTGTGTAGATGCATTTCCCTTTCACACACACACGCAAATAATGCCATATATGATGTAGAAAAAAGCATGGTGTGAAACCTCCTCGAAAGCCACATGCTAAAACACAAAACTAGTAACACAATAAATAACATAAATATGGCAACCTGTATTACGTATTGTTATTAAGGGAAACATTTTGACAAACACTAAGATCTGTATTACATAGTATTATTAAGGGAAATATTTTGACGAACATTAAAATCTGTATTACATAGTGTTATTAAGGGAGCATTTTGACAAACACTAAGATCTGTATTACATAGTATTATTAAGGGAAATATTTTGACAAACACTAAGATCTGTATTACGTAGTATTATTAAGGGAAATATTTTGACGAACATTAAGATCTGTATTACATAGTATTATTAAGGGAACATTTTTGACAAACAATATGATCTGTATTACATAGTGTTATTAAGGGAAAATTTTTGACAAACAATACGATCTGTATTACATAGTGTTATTAAGGGAGCATTTTGACAAGCAAAAAGATCTGTATTACATAGCATTATTAAGGGAAACATTTTGACAAACCCTAAGAACAAAACAAAACCATCTCAAACTGGTGGTAAAAGATATCGTTAATTTATGAACGTATAAGAAAACATGACATATTTGAAATTAGAGATATTTTTAAATGTAATATATTTAAAGGAATATATCATACTATGGCTTTATTAGATTCTGTTTTGTTTTGTTTTGTTTTACTTTTGGGGGCGTATTTAACACGAAAGTGTATGATGCGAAACGTGAGAATACACGTTACCGTGTATCGTACCGGTAAATCATGTTTCTAACTTAAAAAAAAAAGTGAAAGTTCTACTACTGATCTAAAACAACAAGAAGCATGTCCATCCAGCGTAACATGATAGTTTGTTTACTGGCAAATATATGTCCATATTCTCAGCATTTGATAAGTCCAGATATTCTACTGTGCGTCTGTCACTTTCATGTTGAAAGCGGCCTGATTATGTTATTAATATAAGGGTAGATATGTTAAATTCTGTTAGCTTTTAGCGCAAAGCTACAATGGGCTATCTGCGCTCTGTTCACAGGGACTCGAACCTTGGACTTTACCGTTATAAATCCGTAAGCTTCCTGCTGACCCATTGAAAGCTCCTTCACACTCATAATAATATCTGATGAGGTCATAGTTCGTGATGTGAAACAAGTCTGTTTGTACCCATATTGTCTAAATGATAATTCACACTTTTCTGAAGAAAAAACTGTATGTGAATTACAAGTTTTTAGACAATTTGGTAAATTTAAGTGAAAATGGTGAGTTACAGGTTGATATAATTATTACAAACTTGAAATATATAGATTTTAACGCCATTTATCTGAGTCTTCATTTGACTAAAAGAATCAAGCAATTATTATACATTTCGAAATATAAAAAAGGAATTTAACATTACATTAATAAGGAATTTTTATTACAGAAAAAAATATCTAGACCCAGAATCTATTGTAAAACTTTAACAGTTTGGTTATATAATATCAGAAATAGGAACGAATTCAGCAGATAAATAGGAGTGATAAAACTGGATTTGAATATTCTCATTCAAGACATAATAAAAGATGTATTCTGCTAGAGTTAAATAACTGGAACAATTTAAGTAGCTAGTTTTTGGAATAAAATGACACAAGGCTACGACATTAAAGAGTTTTTATTACACACTTCCAACGACATCTGACAGAGGGTGTACTTGACTATATGGTAGTTTTAGTACTAAACCATATATTATCAATGTCGAAGGAAGACGCCGTATTTTTACTTTTAACATAAGTATTCATCTGATTCATTGGTTAATTATTAACGGATGGCTAACGGAGTTAGAATTGGGTGTTTTTAGAACATCTAAGACTCTGAAAAGTATTTTAGAATCATGTGCAACATTAAAATTATTTTGAGCTCAAACTATAAACTGGTTGATATTTTTTGTTAGATTTCTTTGTTTGTTTTTTTTAAGATAAGCACAAAGCTACACAATAGGCTATCTATGCTCTGCCCATCACGGATAACTAAACCCGGTTTCTATCATTGTAAGTCCGCAGACCTGCCGCTGTGCCACTGGGGATTTTTTTCTGTTAGTTAGTTTGTTGGTTATGAATTTCGCGCAAAGCTACACAAAGGCTATCTGCGCTAGCCGTCCTTAATTTAGCAGTGTAAGACTAGAGGGAAGCTAGTCATCACCACCCACCGCCAACTCTTGGGCTACTCTTTTACCAACGAATAGTGGGATTGACCGTCACATTATAATGCCCCCATGGCTGAAAGGGCGAGCATGTTTGGTGTGACGGGAATTCGAACCCGCAACCCGCAGATTGCGAGTTGAGCGCCCTAACCACCTGGCCATGCCACACCCTTTTTTTGTTGTTGTTAGAGAATCCTAGTATTAACAGAATTTTCAATGTAACCTACATACTGGTTAAGTACTTTGTTTAATCACTCAGGCAGTAAAAGAAGTTACAGCTATAACCTCAACATAATTTACATCGTAACCTATATATATATATATATTAATAATTTTACTGGATTCATGTGGATAATGCAGAGAATCCTGTAAACAAGTGGAAATACATTTTTACATCAAAAGACTTGTAATTAAAGAGAGGTTTTAAAATTACTTGATGGCCCGATATTGGGGTAATAGAATGAAATAAATACTATACTTCTGTCAGCTTTGTGTGTATATATATGTGTTTGTGTGTATGAAATTATTGGCAAAGTTTCATATACTATTTGTTAGTTTTGATCACATGAAATAACAATGCCTGTTACGCCCCAAGCATTGTTTAATCCCAGCATTCTTCAGGAGACCAGTAACTTTTACAAGACCGTCATTATTACTAAAATTTTGTAGTTAATGTCAAAAAACAGACTTGAAAGCGTTTCTTTGCTCTATAGGTGAGAGGAATACAAATCTATGTATTAGGCTTTATTCTAAAAAGATATCGTTAGCAAGACTGAGAAGTCATTGCAAAATTCACGATTTTATAATAATTTGCAAACTTCATAAACCCTAAAGGCGTATCAGATGTCAAAACATGATTTAAGTAATGTAACAAAAATTAATGCATTTTATTCTTATGCACTTCCCTGGCATAATAACATGAGAAGTCTTTCCACATAGTTGACAGTGATGATATTAATCTGCAATGCAACACAAGCACAAAACTGAGCAGGAATCGACCAATTAGTGCAGGGTAGCTTCTTTGTTTCCATGTTCTAAAGGGTTATTGTTCAGTATGTGGAAGTATGGTGGGTATTTCGGACAGTACCACTGGTTTCGGAAGTGCTCATATTCGTATGCCAGAGCACTGTACATAGATCGTAAGAACTTGAATTTTGAGCGGATTATACAAAGGTTTAACACTAACGATGTACTATTGAAAACCTTTCAATACTATTAATTCTGTATAAGTTGAGTGACACTGAATTTCGAATCTGGCGATCCGAGTTTGAATCTATGCGATACAACAAGATATTTCTATTACTTTAAGCTATGGGTGCGTGATAAGAGTGACAATCAATTCCTTAGAGTTGTTCATGTTGCGGATGGTAAGGTGCTACTTACTGGCTGCCTTAACTGTGGTAGTTAGTTTAAAATTAGGAACGACAGCAAAAAGCCTTAGAAGCATTGCCATAAATACAATTTTAATGAAGCACATTTAAGGCATCTTTCTAGTATAAAATGTTACTAAGTCACTACAACAATATCATTTATACTGAAGTGGAATAACACTGCTAAGACAGAGCGTTGAAGTTAAGCGTTAATATTTAGAATTTCACGATGTCTATATACATTGATATTTGTGACTGGAAGCTCCCATAGATATAGGAAAGCAGTCTAGTAGACTTATTTTCACAATGTTTGTTACTAAAAACACTACGAAATAACCCAAAGAAATAAAACAAGAGTTTAGTGGATTTATTTTCACAGTGATATTCGCCCTCCGGTGGCTCAGTGGCAAGTCTGAGTACTTCTAACACTAAAAATCAGGTTTCGATGCTCACGATGGGCATGACACAGCCCATTATGCATCTATGATCTTAATAACAAACACCATGAGTTTCATTAACCTTTGATTGTTACTTGAAAGTTCAACCGGTAAGGAACTTCCCTCACCGGAAGTAACTATATATAAACTTTCACGAAAGCACTTTTATTTATGGACACAATTTTGACAACTTCATGATAACGTTTCCTTACAACACTCTTAATGC
Organism: Limulus polyphemus; assembly: GCF_000517525.1. Classification (NCBI taxonomy): domain Eukaryota; kingdom Metazoa; phylum Arthropoda; class Merostomata; order Xiphosura; family Limulidae; genus Limulus; species Limulus polyphemus. The sequence goes on from NW_013665610.1 coordinate 4,617,245, forward strand.
AAACTCATTATGCAGATCAAGCTACAAACGTTATTGAAATTGTAAAAAGAACTTCTAACACAACCCAAAAAATCTTATAAAAATTGAACGAAATTACGAGAAATAAACAAATTTAGTGTTCTGTATAGTTTTGCGAAATCTTCTCAAAAACAATGTTATAATTAGTAATGTTTTGTTTTATGTTAACAATTCTCTGAACTGTATGATTCTAATATGTTTCACTTCTGACATTTTAAAGGAACTACACTAGTTTCAAGTATTTCAGATGTTGACCACAGAAACCTAAAAACAAAAGATATTTCTCAGTGAGAGGTTTAGTTGTATACCATCGATCCAGGAGTTCCATTAATACATTCTTCAATCTTGGCGCAAATAAATCCCTACTAACAATGTAATTATATCTCGGATTTGATTACTTTCCATGTTATTAATATAAGATGGAAGAGGAATACACGAAAAAAGCAGTAACAAGTAATCATAACATATGCATGTAATACATACTCCTGATAATTTAACCATTTCTTCTAGTATACGTACATCCCTAGTATAATATATAGTTATAACGTGACGATAAGTGCCACAGCAGTTTTATCTCTGAGCCACAGAAAATACTGAAAAAACAACAACAGAACTTGCATAGCAAGCATTGAAGGTTCAATAGTAAAATTTTAACAAAAATTATGCAACTTTAAACTGAGTTACACATTTAAAAAAATAACGAAATGAAAAATATGAAACTAGAGTCAATTATTCATTAATATTTACATTACAATTAGTTTTACATTAAGTTAATTATTTTTTTTAATTTTATCATCATTATTTTCAAGTTCTTGTTTATCTATTTTTATCGTTTAATTTAGAGAATCTTCCCTTTGGCATCCTTCTCATCACCAGAGGATCTACTAAAACTTTACGAATTTACACCTCTTTCCCTTAGTTGTTCCTAACTTTTAGTTCATAGAAATTGTTTTTGACTAACAGATACATATTTAATTTATGCACGTTTTAGTCCTCAGAATTTGTTCTCTATTTATTTACGTTTTAACCAAGGTCTTCAATCTATTTTGATTTCGAGGGCCACACACATAAGCTAACTGCTAACATGAAGAACTGCACATTCAGAAGAACAATCACTAAGTTATGGGATTTTTGAGTCCTTCTTAATTCACCATACAGCAACCTAAATTAATTTAGGTGTGAATAATGTTATGACATTGCGCGTAATTCGTTATTCGATATTATACAGCGGACCAATTATTTACTGATTTTATATATGTTACAGATTTTTTAAAATTTTTCACCAAAGGTAAAATTGGTAAGAGAATTTGTGACGTAGAGGCTTAATGCGTTTATTGATTGGCCGCACTCTCTGCTGTAGACCGAAGTTTCGCATAATCAAGGTTCATTAGCACAGTTTAGGTCAGCAAGGAATGCATTAAGTCTCTACGCCACGGATACTCTTATCAGCTTTACCTTTGGCGAAAAAGAAAAGAAATCTGCAATATATATATATATATATAATTAAGTACTTAGTATAAACATCACTTATATGATACAGATTTTCAATTGGTTAATATATTGATATTTGAGGAATACAGTTAAAAATATAAAGTAACCCACAATAGTACAAAGAGATGAGTGTGTTATACTATAACAATTTTGGAGCCTCGCCATATCGTTAAAGTAAATGTCGTCGCATCTTGCTATGGTTGTCATGTTCAAGTAACAGCACTCTGTCTTGCATGTTTTCCATAATCCATCGTTTCAACAATCCAATTGCACTGAAATCCATAGGCGTTCGTTGCCTTGACCAGTATGCCTTTGTTTGGAATAGCATGAATATCCGTTTCATTCTCCAGTTGCTTGACGTATGTTACGTTTGAATGGGAAGTATTACTTCAAGCCTTATCTTGGTAAACCCATACCATGTTGGCCTCATTTCCATACAAAGCTGGTATTTATGGTATTTCAGTGTGGTATAAAGGATCCAGAACATTGGTCTCATTGTAAGCAGAGTTAACTTTGACCTTTTTTATCCACTCTCCAGAGCCCGGCATGGCCAGGTGGTTAGGGCGCTCGACTCGTAATCTGTGGGTCACGGGTTCGAATTCCCGTCACACCAAACATGCTCGCCCTTTCAGCCGTGGGGGCGTTATAATGTGACGGTCAATCCCACTATTCGTTGGTAAAAGAGTTGCCCAATGGTTGGCGGTGGGTGGTGATGACTAGCTGCCTTCCCTCTAGTCTTACACTGCTAAATTAGGGATGGCTAGCGCAGATAGCCCTCGTGTAGCTTTGCACGAAATTCGTAACAAACCAAACCACTCTCCAGATCCCTAACTTTCCCCTGGTGCAGTATTTAGCGATGACTATGAAGCCTTTCCAAAATGTTTTGCTGCATGCCATGTATTACTATTGGAGATTGTTTTCACCTATTGACTTATATAAAATAGCAGTTTCTATAGTCACTCTTCCTTTCTTTAATAATATTGTGTTATCCAATCCTTACCCTTATTCTGACTTGTAGATGACTCAAATAAAGCTGATAATACGTATATATTTCACTTACTATGGGTTCACACCATAATAGTTGTTGTTCAGGTAACTGGTGATATAAATAGCATTTAGACTACTTCTATGTCCGTCGTATCCAAGCCGGCCTGATGAGCTGTGGTATTAAGAGAAAGGCTTCGTCGACACTGGATGTAACAGATATAGTGCTGGTGACATATTATTACATATTCTTCTTTGCTTTCTTTCATGGGTTCCGTCTGGACTTATATGCTAAAAACCGAATTTTGATACCCGTAGTGGGAACAGCACGGATAGCCCATTGTGTAGCTTTCTGTTTTACTACAAACAGACAGATAAACAAAAAGAAAAACGAGAATTACTAATATGGTTGCTTGATCCACTCCAGAAATTAGAAGACTAGCTTAATGGTTTGCAGTTCTTGTGAATGAATGGAGGGTTAATTTAAGTAAAAAGAATAATGATTAAATATTTGGTGTGAAAAAATAAAATATGTAATATTGTGCTATTAATCTTTACCCGAGTTCTGATTTGCAAACGACTCAAATAAAATTGACAATAATTACACTACGTTTACTTAATCTATGTTTACACAATAACAGCTGGTGTTCATGCGGCTAGTGAACAACACCCATCGCCAACTATTGTCTGACAGAATATTGTGATTTGAACGTCACCTTTATAATGCATCCACGATCCCAAAGTATAGAGAGTATTTTTTTTTGTATGTATGGTAACGACGTAACGATACTTGAGCAACTGATCCGTATGGTAACTACTAAGCCACGGTTGGTCCGCAGTAGCAGGAGGGTAAACAACTTTCAAAGGTTTCTTTGTTTGTAGTTAAGCACAAAGCTACACAATGGGCTATCAGTGCTCTGCCCACCACGAGTATCGAAACCCGGATTCTAGCGTTGTAAGTCCGCAGACATACCGCTGTGTCACTGGGGGGAGGGTATTTTCAAAGATACAGGCCCATTACTTACTATCATACATGTCGTTTTACAACTAGAATAAGGAGACAATTATTATGATCTAGCTTAAGAATAAAAAAAGTAATACGAGAACAATATGTATCGGTATTGTAGATTTCTAACAGTAGAGGGGACTTTTCCCCCTCTTTTCTCCACGATGGGTGCCTATGTCTAACGTATATACACAATGCAAGTTAGCCAGATCGAAATATACTTCGTTCTCCTACTAAACGCAGCAAGTTGGTGTGTTGACCAGTCTACAAGACTACCAGTGGGACAGCGGTAAGTCTTCAGATTTACAATGCTAAAATCAGGGTTTTGATACCCGTGGTTGGCAGAGCACAGATAGCCCATTGAGTAGCTTTTTGCTTAATTACAAACAAACCATTGAGTACACAAAATGATAAAAGACGTTTAACAGTTTTTATGCATGTCTAGTGGTCACAGCAGATAGCCCGATGTGGCTTTGCTTTAAGAAAACACACACACACACACACCATTCTACAATATTGTAACGATTTTTTGTTATATATTTATTTTAATATCAACGTTTGTTTAGATAACGTTTATATTTTAAAACATGCGTAGCTTATAGTGTTAAATATGTATTGCGAAACTCCCGTCTATTCTCCAAAGTTGTAAAAGATTCTCGAGAGTAAGAATAAACAATATATGTATATACGTAAACGCTTAAACGTAGCTCAGTATTGTTACGTAAAACTGAAATTTCTAGAACGCTTCCACACGGCTATAAATACAACCAACGCGACGCACCAAGGAGAGTATCTATTATTAGTTTAATAATGGCTGGAGACGGCTTAAATGGGTAATGAAGAAAAACTTTAATATAAGTTTAACATGACAGCGAATGTACAACGTTTCGAGAAGGTTTTGTCATATCAATGTGCAATAAAACTTCGGAAGCTATAACTGTGGTTGTTATAACGCTTACCAATCTGAAAACTTCAGATATTTGACCAGGAACCTTTACAAAGTTCGAACATTACAAATCGTTTAACTTCAGTGGATTCTCATCGGACATTAGTATTTTTACGAAAACATTACCTAACGTCACCAGTGGAAAAATCGGCGTGTGATCAGTGAAGGACAAAGCTAGCTAGCTTCCCGTTAAGCGAATCGTACCTACATCAACTCGTAATTAACTCGCTCATCGTGAACCCTTGATAAGATATCAAGGAAGTTCCAGACTAGAAAGAAGACTTTTTATTGTCTGTAAGTTTGTGAAACTTTTGTTTATAAATCATTGTTTGTAATAACTATTTGTAAAAATTTTTATTGTACATTGTACTGTTGGGTGTGTATTTGTGTTAAAAAAGAAAGCTGTGTATCAATCTTGTTGGCAAATATTACAAACTGACTATATATTGGCATTTATTTAAATACTAAGTCCAAAGTACAATGTAACTACTAAACTTAAATTTATCAGTTAACTCAATTTCATACCATTTGAAATTCTAATAGGTAACAATATATAAATACGAATTTTAGTAAAAGAAACAAAAATAGGAGGCCATTTCAAGTTTTGTTCTAAAAACGTGATTTGTCTGTTAATGTTATTAACACTTTGCACTATAAAATAGGTCTCTGACTGATTTGAGTCTTTTAACTTACTCTCAGTTGATACAGAAAATTATTTATTTTCAAAACTGTTGTCGAAATGTTGACAACTAGAAAATTCCACTTTAGTGAGATCCTTTAAAAAAACGTAATTAGATAATAATTTAAGTTTTCGACTTTATACACAGCACAGGAACGTTTAAAAACCTAAAATATTAGATGTTGTAGAAATAATATACATCATATGCATTACCTATAAATTTCTTTCTTTGCCCTCCCCCTCCCGGTGGCTCAGTGGTAAGGCTGCAAACTTACAATGCTAAAAAATCGGCTTTCGATACCCGTCGTGGGCAGAGCACAGATAGTCCATTGCTTTGTTTCACGTTTGTCTCTTGTGAGGAATCGAAAAAATATTTACTTTACTTTTCAAGAGTTATTGTTGTAAATATAATTAATTGGCCTAAAATATCAATGGACCACTCAGTACAATCATAAATAATAATCAATTCTGAGCTTGAATTTAAGCATTAATGAGGCTTAATTTGAAGTACTTGTGCGTTTAAAAGGTCGAATACAAAACCGAGAGTTTGTGAGTCACGTTGCTATACCTAGACGCTGCTCTCATTCTGCTTGTTGACCTGGATATAAGCGAATGATAAGGCATCGGGAAACTACCTCAACTATTTTTTCTCATGAGTCAATTTGTCCACCTATCGTCGGTTTCGAGAGATTTTTAAATCGGAAAACTTTTACCTAATACATCCGTATAATCATGGACATTCAATATTGTACCTCACTACTTCACAGAAAGAATTTCTTTATTTTTTCAATTATTTAAATCAATTACAAAACAAAATCAGAAGGTTCCCCTTTTAAGTGATTAAATGTCAGTGTCACTTTAAGTTTACGAAGAAAAAAAAAATTGATGTTAATAAAATTTAAAGTAATTTGTTCCCAACTGATTAATGACGTTAGCGACCTTATTTTATGCTCCAAGGAAAGAATAAATTTGTTTACGAAACGCACGTTGAGTACTTGTTAGTCTACAATCCTGTGATATTCGTGTACTTATAAAGTGCTGTTTTAAAATCCAGTTTTGAGAGAAACGGTCACGATTCTGGAAGCAGAAACATTGTTTTCCATCCGCAGTACAACATCATCGTGCAGTGACAAAAAAAAGAGCACGAGGTTACGTTCTAGGAGCTGTATCCCGAGGAAACATATCGCTTTTCAAAGACCCTTCTCGCCTCTTTTGACAGGAATACAGCATTTTACTTGATGAAGTGGGGCGTGTGACGTCACGAAATCATGCATGGAGAGGGCACAGTGTGGTGAAGAGCGTGTGATACAATTATACAAAGCACGTTTGGTGGGTGTGGCAGTTGACTACAGTTACTGTAAAATTGACCAGTCATGTTGATCCTCTTGTGGAAACACTGTATGTATAGGAGTGTTTATTCTGCGGTTAACAATGCGTTATTATTACTATTATCTGAATATAATAATAATAATAATATTCATCAAACAATGCTCGCAATCAGCTTTATCAACTATTTATTTTTTTTGCCTAATTTGTGCATTAATACATTATAAAGTATAATTAATAGGACAAACTCTGGAAAATAAAAATATTTTGTAAGCAAAAGAAGATTTTATAGGTAGATGTGACGTAGACTTAAACATGCCTTAAATGACTAGATTCAAGTGAAACTAAACATTATAAATGGGCGAATTTCAATTTCTTCTGTAAATAAACCTCTGTAAACAGTATCTTTGCTTATTGAATTTCGTGCAAAGCACCCCCCCCCCCCAGTGGCACAACGGTGTGTCTGCAGACTTACAACGCTAGAAACCGGGTTTCGATACCCGTGGTGGCCAGAGCACAGATAGCCCTTTGTGTAGCTTTGTGCTTAACTACAAAGAAACATCGTGCAAAGCTAAGTGAGGGCTATGTGCGTTGGCCGTCCTTAATTTTGAAGTGAAAGACTAGTGAAAAGTAGATAGTTAACACCATCCACCGCCAGCTCTTGGGCTATTATTGAAAGATCGAATAGTTGTAATTGACTACCATTCTTATAACGCACCTATGACCCCAAAATGTAGAGAATGATTGTTTTTTGGTTGTAATAAGAGGTGAACCACGGCACTTCAGATCCACAGTATGGTACCCTAATATCTGGATCGCGTTCGATCCCGTTAATATCAATAAAAAATTAATACATACTAGATAACTACATTTGCTCGAACAATAACTAAGTCTGCTCAACCTGAGTGGATACGTGTTAACTACAGAAAAGAGACTTAACTTTTTGTTGTCGCTTTTTGAAGTAGATCGATTACAAAACTAGCTCTGGTCAGATGATCAGGATAACAAAATATACATGCATCGGTAAGCTTCAAGTTGACATTTCTTTTCACGTGCTCCTAGTGGCTCAGCGATAAGTCAGTGGGCTTATATCGCTATACCCTCGGTTGGCAGAGCACAGATAGCCCATTGTGTAGCTTTGTGTTTAATTAAAACAACAAACAAACTCTTCACACGTTAAAATAGTTATCTTACGTGTTTTAGTGAAACAAGTTTCCAAACTTTATTCAGCATTTTATCATTTGAACAGAACTATCTGAAAGATCAACAATATTTCGATAATCTATAATATCTAACAGCCACACATCATAATAAAATAGCGAAAGTTGTGCGTTCACAATTGTGACGGGTTGATTATTATATATCTATTTTAATATCGATATCTGTTCAAGTTAAATTTATATTTAGAAATGTACATAACTTATACTGTTAAATCTGTATTGCGAAATTCCTGCAAGTTGTAAAAGATTCTCGAGTGTAAGAATCAACAATATATGTGTGTACGTAAACACTAGTGTGTCGTTTATATTGTTGCGTAAGCTGAAATTTCGAGAAACTCTCCTCACACCTATAAATATAACCAACGTGCCTCGCCAAAAGACAGTATATATATATTATTGGTTTGCTACAGGTGATATACTATAAACCTCGGAAGCTATAATTGTGATTAACGCTTATTAATCGGGAAGCTTCAGATATTTGACCAAGAATGTTTATAAATTTCGAACATTACAAACTATTTAAGTTCAGTAGATCCACATCGGACATCAATATTTTTACGAAAACATCACCTAATTTCATCGGTGGAAAAACTCGACGTGTGATCGGCGAAGAAAGAGAATATAAAGCTAGCTAGCTTCCTGTTAAGT
>NW_013665610.1:4626562-4635457 GCF_000517525.1 Limulus polyphemus
AATATTTTTACGAAAACATCACCTAATTTCATCGGTGGAAAAACTCGACGTGTGATCGGCGAAGAAAGAGAATATAAAGCTAGCTAGCTTCCTGTTAAGTAAATTGTAATTCGCTCATCGTGAACCCTCGATAAGATATCAAGGAAGTTCCAGACCAGCTGGAGGACTCAATATTGTTTATAAATATTTTGTACAAATATCATGTTATTGTAAATTGTATTATTGTTTGTATATTAAAATATAATTATTGTTTGTATATTAAAATATATTTGTATTAAAAAAGAAACTGTGTGTATCAATCTTGTTGGCAAATATCATAAATTGGATACATACCAGCATTTATTTAACTTCTAAATCTAAATTACAATTTAACTCAGCTTCAGGTTATTTGAAATTGTAAGACGTAACACAACCTAATGTGCTACTTATCTATAATGACTTGACGTAGTTGTCATAAATTTTGTTCAAAAGTTATAGCTTTAATTTTTAATTATAAATTTCTCTTATTAAAGTTGTGTTGTAGCTTTTACAGCAATTGACAAATAAAACTATTTTCTATCCATTTACCACCCAGTGATTTAACGGTTAGTCTCCAAGCTTATGACACTAAAATTCGTGGTATGATGCCTGTTTGGGGAAGCACAGAGAGCCCGCTGTGTATAGCTTTGCGCTTAACGACAATCAACCCAAACTTCTCCATTTGAAAACTAAAATCTAATGTAAGTATGTATCACTTGTACCACAGTCTGACGATAAGCTATTTCGTTGTTTAAAAGTTAATTACAAGAATAGTTTACTATACTATTTCAAAGTCTAACAGAGTTGGTAATAATGGCAACCATAATGTCTAACAGAGTTGGTAACAATGGCGATAAAGTCTAACAGAGTAGATAATACGTTTTAGCGATTTTGCGCATCTTTAAAGAAGGGGTTCATATATATGTGATTATTACATTTCAGGTACCAATGAGTCTCATATGCTCACAAAACTGTCAGGTAGAATCGGAGAACTTGTAATTATGATGGAGTTGAAAGAAATTTCTTACCCGTTCATATGGAACAGTTCTGAGATGGGTCAGCAATAAATTTACGGAGTTACAATGCTAAAATATGGGGTTCAATTCCACAAGGTTGACAAAGTGTAGTTAGGTTATTTTGTAACTTTTCACTAAGAAAGCAACAACAAAAATATTTCAAATGGAAACATATAAAAAAACTATTTTTGAAATTATTATTGGTAATTGGATGAATATAGTTTTTTCGCTTAACTGTTTATTTTACAGCAGTGTTTCTATTGTCAAATGGCGGCCATCAACAGGCGTTTATTGAACAAAAAGACTTATAAACAGATAGGTAAAAGCGGTAAAACTGAAGCTGTTTATTGATAAATAACTATTATAAAATCTAAATAAATACAGACATGAAACTCGTGACTGTTAAACAATATATACATATATATATATACATTTAATAAGAGGTATCTGAAACCCATAGCGATGCGTGGGTATTTTTTGCTAGTATACAGTGGATAATTGTTGACGCCCCCTAGTGGCACAGCGGTATGTCTGCGGTCTTACAACGATAGAATCCGGTTTTCGATACCCGTGGTGGGCAGAGCACAGATAGCCCATTGTGTAGCTTTGTACTTAATTACAAACAAACAATTGTTGACTGGTTATGAGGGCAACATATATTTTGTTGCCCGAAATCACTGTTCAATAATTATTTTATTTTGCCCCTCTTCTTCGTTTTCAGCTTTATTAAAATCTGATTTGATTAATTAACGCTGATACAAAGTATATTTAGCCTACATACTTGGACTTACATGTAAATCTTAAAGTTTAATATTTCATTGAAGATTTTTATCTCATTTTAAGAATCTATAATATATCAATAAAATTTATAAATTGTTTAATCTTCAAAATATAACAGCCTATCATATGATTATATCAGTAAATGGGTAAACTATGCAACTGTTTAATTTCAACCGAGATTCGACACCCATGGTGGTAAAAGCACAGATAACCCATTGTGTAGCCTTGTGCTTAACTACAAAAAAACAACACATAAAATGGGCCTAGAATGCCGGCGAGATTTCCGACGTTTTTTGAAAATTAGACCTAAATTAATCAGTTTTTTTTTTAATGTGCTGCAAGACATAAATAACTGAACCTTACGCCATATTTTCACATTAATTTTACGGGTTTGAACAAATTGTTCAGAAGGATGGTGACTTTTATCTTGTTTGATACAGCTATTGCATGTCCAGCTTGGTGAATTGCCTCATAGCATCGCCCTCTTGTGGTAATAACCAGAACGATGTGACACGAAATAATGCAATATCAGAATTTCTTTTTATACGATTTTGAGATAAAACTCCTATAAATCTAATTCATTTTCTAAATTAAACATCAGTCTCTGGTTCCAGGTGATAAAACTCTTATTCTTATACATTGGGAATCTAAATATAACACCGCTTTTTCTTTTTTTTTTGTAATTAAGCACAAAGCTACACAATGGGGTATCTGTGCTATGCTCACCACGGGTATCGAAACCCGGTATCTAATGTTGTAAATCTGCAAATATACCGCTGTGCCACTGGGGGAAGGGGGGCGTAATACCGCTAATTTCTTCTAAAATCTCTGAGTTATTTTTTCTCATGCTCATAAGCATGAATAGAAGAAAAAAACTGGTAGAAAATAAAGTTTTAATTCATCTAAAATATCGTTCTTTACCACTACACTACACAGTAGAAATTGACGTAAAATAAGTCCATTATTTCTCGTATATAAATATACACGAGACATTTAACTGGTAATAAATATCGCTAGTAATTACTATTTTTGAAAAAACTTCTTACGTAAACCAACAAAAATATCGCTTTTAATCCATTTTAAAAAACTCTCTCACACAAAAGCAGGGATAAAGCATGTAAATCAGTAGAAATAACATTTATAATTCATTTTAAAGTTTTATCTTTCATACAGAACCGTCTAAAGTAACAGAAACTGATACTAATGATTTTTTTTAATTGTCTTTGTTCTACAAAAAACAACAACAACAACATAAATTGATAGGAAAAAACAGATCAAAGTGTATACCCAATAACACTTTTCTTAAACTAAAAACAGTCCAAATAAATATATCCAATAACACCTTTCTTAAACTAAAAACAGTCCAAATAAATATATCCAATAACACTTTTCTTAAACTAAAAACAGTCCAAATAAATATAAGCAGTTAGTTGTGCTTGAAAATAAAACATGCACTGGCAAAATGTATGAAATAAAATATTCCGCTTAAAATAATTAGGCTTAGGAATTGACAGTTATATGGTTAGGTGTTCTTGATAAAGGCGTAAACCGAAAAGAGTGTACAATATATAAGGTTAAACAAACGTGTTTATATTCTTTAATAAAAAAATGAATGTTTAATTCGCTGCTATTTAAAATATCAAACAACAAGAACAATGAACAAATACGGTCGTCTTCGTTTTGCATTAACTTACAAGAAACGGGCATCTAATACATCACACTAAAATATAGAAATAAAAGTAACTCATAAATATATTGTTAATATCTAATGTGGCATGCAATGATGTTGCTAAGAAAACCAAAACCGAAACAAAAAAAGAGACTTAACTACCAATCAAATCACGCACGAATGAGAATGTAACATACTTCTTTTATCACCGGCATGAACGTAACACACTTGACAAATAGTGTTCGACTAATAACAACTTGACTCTTACAAAACATTAAATTAGGCCTTGAAGTTTAAAGATGAACAGAGATAAGAACTTTCGTGGTGTTCACCGTCACGCAAGAAACGTACTAAAAATGTCTTGTTCAAAGCTAACTGTTGAAGTCTGAAAGTATGCCCTGGTCTGTTTGTTCTCTGGAATAGCTCTAAGTCCTGATACTAAAATATTGATCTACTGATAGAAAGCCTAAGCAACGGTTGCTAAGGCAACAGATCTCAAACTTACAACATCTTAGTTCTAAAACACACGACACACTATTCGGTTGTCGCTGTAATGATATTTGTAATGAAAAAAAAAAGCGCGCGCGAGAGAGAGTATTTCTCCTAACTCTGAAATGATTTTCTGGAACATTGCGTCTCAACTGAAAAAAAAAAGTATTTTGAGATATTTTTGCTACATGTTAATTGAAAGTAATAATAATCGTTGTCGTATAGTTGAAAATTTGTCCTCCTATTAGTGTCGAAAAATATCTGGCGAAAGCTACATGGACTCGGTTGTATATAATACTAGCGAACATAAGCTATTTCGCCGCGTTAGAGAAATGATAATATCTACCACCCATCAAAATGTAGGTAATGATGAATAAACTAAACTCATAATCAATTACTGGAGTGTTTGCTATAAAGAACAAAAACATGTGTTCAGTATCTTTTATGTTGAACACAGGTCAGATTCTAATCCTTGAACTGAGAGCGATGTTAAAACGCGTTTCAGACATACCTGACGAAACGATATGCACCTCAAAAACAAAAAGCAATAGATAACAAGCAAGATTAACGCACGCGGCGCATTTATGTTCTTGTGAAACTAAGATGAAAATACCCACTGTCAGAATTTTGTTAACACTAAACCAGTCAACATTTTACTGTATAGGGCTATAATTAATTAGGTTAGTCTTACACTGCTGAAGCTTCATAAAGGCTTATTATATATTCTTATACAGGTACATTCTGCAGCTACAAACTTGTGTCGTGAACTTATCTACAGTGACGAACTAGGATATGACCTAAATTTCTAAGACCACTAGGTTTTAATACACCAGAAATCACACAATAATCTCGTAAATGTGTGTCAAATATTAGCTTTGTGCGAAAATTAATTTTTTTTCTACATTTTTTGTAGAATGTTTTATAAACATTTTGATCATAAAGAAAGTTAAAAACATGACTACCTATCGATAATATTTCAAACATATCTGAAATATGTGTAAAAATGTACACTACTGTACAAAATTCAATGAACTGTCTATTTACTTGCTTCAACAAATATAGCAACGAAAAAAAAATAATACCACTTCATTCACTACAATTTTTATTTCGTTCTCATAAAAAGGTATATACGAGCCTGGGATTTTGATGACATTTTAAAGAACTGATCGCGTTTAACAAAAGAGGATTCAGAATACTTTCTCTAAAGTTATCAAAATATACTTTTTTTTCCACTGTTTCCCGCATGGAATATTGTTGACAGCGTTGATTCAGGAAGGTGAAGTATATATTTGTCTTGCCATTCAGACTTGTTTGACGACGTTCACGAATTTTCAGCAAGAAAGAATGTGTTTATTTTCACAAGAAGCAGTTTGATGTTCTTAACAAGAAATTTCCCCAAATATATATATATATATATATATGATATATTCGCTGTTTTTTAAAATATATAATAAATCTCATGTTTATATTTGTTGTTGTTGTTATTTTAAAAAAATATGAAGGGAAGTGTAACAGTATGGAACAACGAACTGAAATGTATTGTTGCTGTTATATATTCCCAGACTTGATCACTGCATGTTGCCCAAGTGTTAGTTTGTTCGTAATTGAGCACAAACCTACACAATGGGCTATTTGTGCTCTGCCCGCTACGGGTATCGAAACCCGCTTTTTAACGTTATAAGTCTGCAGACATACTGCTATGCCACTAGGGGAGGGGGTGTTGGTATTATTATATCCAACTTAAATTCTCCTTACCTATACGGCTACTTTTAACCAAATATTGTCATCGTTATAACGCCCCGCTTTCGAAGCTGAAAGTACAAAGCGTACTTGGCGTAAAGTTGCAACTCGAACCTTGGACTCTCTGATCCATAGGCTGGTATGCTAACCACTAGATCACTCCTGGCTCATATGTTGTCTAATAATTATGAGCGGAATTTAAACGAACTTGCATATTTTTAGGTTTAGTTATTGAATATTTTTGTGTTATTAGAACACTAGATGCTAAAACATATAAGGCCATTGCAAATTTATATTAAACATTAAACAGATGAGAAGAAAATATAATGTGAAAGATAATCCATGTTAAAGTGCCTTCAGTAAGTTACAATCTTTGTATAGCTAATATAAGGCGGTGTAACAAAAAAAGCAATCCTCTAAGGTAGTCAATAAATATGAGCCTTTCTTTCGTGTATCTTAATCTTTTGCGAGATAAAACGAACGTGGAAATGAAGAGCACAACAAAATATTTCAAGGATGACCACTCTCCATTTACTTTTAATGCGCTGCATCTTTAGTGATAAAAGCGTTTAAATCAAAACACATTTAAAATAATAAATGAAGTCCACTGTATAAATAATAGACCACAAGAATTTGAAAAATCAAAAATTAAAAGGCTATAATAAATCTCATATTTTATGTATTAAAACCTGTGTTACAGTAGATTTGAAATGAAAAGGGGGGAACATTCGACTTATCTAGAAAACAGCAATAATCTTTAGAAATTCGACTGTTTTTAGGGAGTGCATGAATATTTTTGAGCTAAACAACTAATTACACACATAGAACTATTAACATTTGGAACATATTTGTTAATAATTTCTAAAGATCCAATAACACATAAAAACTGAATAATAATGTATATAAAAGCTTGCATAAATATATATGATCTATATTTCATAAAGTTTTAGGTATAGGTTAGATCTAAAATTAAGGCATAAGCAAACCCAATATATCTTAATCTGTTAATTACTAGCTGCAGTACCCGTCCCCTGGACGAAAGTTACATAAATTCATGATTAATGAAAGGTTATCTTAGGACATGAAAAATTGCTTCCCTTATATGTAATTGCAAAAAACGTAAAAATGCCCATAAAAACTGCAAAACACAAAATGTAAAACTGCAAGTTTGCATATATCTCCACATGGACCCAAAAAACCTTCATGCCAAATTTGGTGAAAAATCCATCAACAGAGGGCAAAGTAGTGGTAAAGTACATAAAAACGCCAATAAAACCGTAAAACGCAAAATGCAAAACTGAAAATTTGTATGTATCTCCCCATGGACCCAACAAACCTCCATACCAAATTTGGTGAAGATCTATCCACATATAGTTGCATGGACATACAACAGACATTACTATTATATTTATATAGCTATAAATCTAATATCAGTAGTAAATGGTCTATCATGATTTATAAATAACTTAACTAAAATCTATAATAATAAAAGAGCGTGTCTGTGTGTGCTCACCATAACTCCAAGAGAAACGAACATAGAAACCTGAAATTTTACACACATACTAAGTGTACCCTGAGGGTGTGCACCTAAGTATTATAACTTATCGACGTGGGTACGCGCATGCGCATCTTTTTAACAATGAGGCAATGTAGCGAAAAACACAAGGAAAAGAAGTGTGACTGTCATAGCTCCAAGAGGAAAGAACCTAGACACCTGAAATTTTGCACCCATACTGAGGGTGTGCACCTGGGTATTACTTATCTTATGCACGTGCGTGCTCATCTTTTTAATGAGGCAAGCTAGCGAACAAACACATAGAGAAGAATATATTAATGGCCTAGCTCCAAGAGGAAATAACCTAAAATCCTGAAATTTTGCACCCCTACTAAGTATACCATGAGGGTGTGCACCTGGGTATTATTACTTATCTACGTGCTTGCATAATGAGGCAAGCTAGAGAAAAACTACATAGAAATGAAGTTATTTCCTATATTACAAACATAAATCGCAGACAGTCAGACAGACACGCGCGTGCATGCGCGTCCGCATCTCTTTATGAGGCAAGTTAGCGAAAACCCACATAGAAATGAAGTGTGAATATTGTTACGAAGGTTTTGATATATGAATGAAATTCTCTGAGGTACTATTAAGTCAGGAATAATCAACATCATCAGTAGGAACTTTTCGGTGTATCAACAATATCTTCTTAGTTGCCAAGTCAATGAATATTATTTCTTTCAACAATAGCAGAATCGACTTTTGTGTAACAGTGACAGTTTTTTTTTTTTTTCAAAAAACAGTGATTATACTGTTCCTTTTAACAATATCGGTACTACGTTTTGGGTGTATCAGTAACACTTTCTTAGCTATCTAATAATGACTATATTTTTACTTATTAATATTCCTTTATTATCAAGTGCATTTTAGTTTTGGTTACCAAATCAGTGAACACTGTATTTCTCAACATCGCGATGAGGTGAATAAGTTGGTCATTCAGGATCTTCACTGTTACAATGATAGTATCAAACATTAATTAATGGTGTATTTCCTTATATTACAAATAGAAATCACAGACAGAAAGACAAACACGTGCGTGCGCGCATGCGCCTGCGCATCTTTTTAATGAGACAAGCTAGCGAAAAACCACATAGAAAAATGTGGTTCCTTATATAACAACTTCTGATATATAGAAAAATCTATTGTGTTTTGGTAACAATGCGTTCCAATAATGGCTTTTATATCATGTTGCTCAACAATAAAAGTTTAACCTAATATTGTTGTTAAAAGGCTATGTGCTGAAAGTATAAAATGAAATGTATAAACTACAAAATTAGAAAAAATCTTTGTTGTTTTCAAATTTAGAGGCTCCGTTAATTAAAGAGGTTTGTTTTTATTATTTAAGTTTAAAATCGGAGGACAAGTCAGAGCGAAGGTTACATTTATAAACAGGCCACACCCCATAAAGGAGGAACAAAAGTATATAGGTTATACTTTTATGCTAAAATGGGTTCAGAATACATACACTGATATAGTCATCTAGAATTAATCAACCTAATAACCCGAGAGAAGCCGAGTACTTTCACTAGTCTACAATAATTACTATTTATTTGTTTAATCTAGTTCACACCATAACAGTTGTTGTTCACGAGATTTGCCGGTATATATTACGTATATAACGTCTA
>NW_013665610.1:4635583-4639303 GCF_000517525.1 Limulus polyphemus
TTGACTACCAAACAATTAAAAGTTTAACCTAATATTGTTAGTTAAAGGCTATGTGCTGAAAGTATAAAATGAAATGTATAAACTACAAATTAGAAAAATATTTGTTGTTTTCAAATTTAGAGGCTCCGTTAATTAAAGAGGTTTGTTTTTATTATTTAAGTTTAAAATCGGAGGACAAGTCAGAGGGAAGGTTACCTTTATAAACAGGCCACACCCCATAAAGGAGGAACAAAAGTATATAGGTTATATTTTTATGCTAAAATGGGTTCAGAATACATACACTGATATAGTCATCTAGAATTAATCAACCTAATAACCCGAGAGAAGCCGAGTACTTTCACTAGTCTACAATAATTACTATTTATTTGTTTAATCTAGTTCACATCATAACAGTTGTTGTACTATATCTGTTTTATCCCAGCCGGCTTGATGAGCCATGGTATTGAGGGAAAGGCCTCGTGGGCACTGAATATGGCAGATGTAGTTTGGTTAACATATACCAAATTCTCCTTTGCTTTCTCTCATGAGTTCTTTAAAAAGTTCTAGGCCTGTATGTGGTTTTGCGTGTTTTCAATATTTTTGATAACAGAAAATAAGAAATGGAATACAGATTAGAATATGCATAAGCCAAATTTTATAAGCTTACAATAATCAAATTGCATTATCTAACCTGTTCGGTATCCTTCCTGTTTATAATAATGCTCAGTAGTGCTATCGAATGCTTACAAAGGTTATGTTTAATGTAACTATATAAGAAGTTAGAATGTTCTCAGGAAAGTAAACAAAGTGTGTAATGTTATGAAAATTTCACTACCAAAAATACACTTTCACATTACAGGTGTAAGGTTTAAACTATTATTTTGAAAGTTTCTTAAGTGTAATTACAATTATGAAAAATATTTTACTTGCTTAGCATGTGAGTTTAGGTCTAACTTAAATCTTAAAGTTGGGAAACATGAAATTGGGGATGATAATTTGGTTGATAACTAGAGCACCAAAGTGATGGTTAAATGCAGTTAAGTTTCTTGATGTATTGATTTATAATTTTAAGTATTTTGGTCAGCTGTTATATAGAATTGTCTTCATTAATGTATAAGTTAGTTTTTTAATAATATATATCATTGTCTTGTCGCCCGGTGGAACAGCAGTAAGTCTACGGACTTCCAACGCTAAAATCCTGGGCTCGATTCCCTACATTTGATATTGCAGTTAACCCAATATGGCTTTGCTCTAAGCCAACCAAACAAGTTATTGTCTACATACGTAGCTTACGTTTTAACATAATTTATTAATAATTGTCTAGCTAGCTATTTTTTTTATTTTGTCTGTCTGTTTATCTATTTAGGGTAATAACTTATCATAAAATATTGTAACAAGAGCTGTTAGTCAAATTGACAACTTCAAATTATGTTATGGTACGATATTTTGCTCGAGTGTACAAAAAGAACTGTTTAATACAAAACAGTAACTGATTATGCGGGCTCAGCCTTTAAATCTTTGGATCTCACCCCCAGTCACACACATTTTTTTGAATATGTTCACAGCCTACTATAGATTCGTGACTTTTTTTTTCTCCAAAATTCTTTTGTGGACAAAATGTCTCCAATTACATTTATTATTATAGTTCATGATTTATTTATCAGTATTATTATTTTTTTATTTTATTTTATTTTAAAATGCCCCCTGGTAATTATAAAATCATTTTATCAGTTATATCTAATAAATCTTATTACCGTGCAGGTTGAAAAACAGAAATAAAAACTGTTTATAAATTAAAATCTGCCCTGCCACGCCACGTTAGACTTGGTTTGTCATTGCCGTACACGACGTTCTCCCTCCTGCATATTAACAAGTCCAGCCCCCAGACCTAGGGTTTTCACGCGCTAATTCCCTCTTAAACGTTACAACCCGTACACAAAAACTAACACGGCCTGCCTGAAAAGTCGGAGTTCGACGTCATTTCACCGCTGATTGCTATAAATGGGTGTGTCTTAGATGAAATAGGAGCGAGAGAAGCCTTTCTGCCAGATCAAAAAGATAAGACGTAACTTTACAACATCATCTGACATAGAAGATCGACGTAAATAAGATAAAAATAGCTTATTCAACAAAGCGAATTTACTTACTATTCATGTGAGTTTTTGTTGGGAATTCCGTTCGTTTTTTTGTAAAACAGAAGGCCAGATTGCACTTACTTAAAATAGTCAAGAACCTCAACATAATTTAAAACTTATGATAATTATTTGCTTATATACATATATATTGTTTTTTATGAGAAGAGAAGGTGTAATTTTTGTCTCACTTTTCATCATCACAGGTGTCATTATTCCTTATTACTACTGCTTTTTTTCCTCACGTTTCAAAATTGAATGTTATAATGCTCTTTTTCTATAAAACTATTAACCCTATTGTGAAATTTCAATAAAAAACTGTAAGAAGTAATTATATTACCTTGTTATTATCTTATTTTCTTTGACGAAAACTTGTAGCTAATGTTTTTACTTGTCTTTGAATCTTCTGTAGTTTTACCTTGTTATCAACTTCTCTTTTTTTTACTTTGGTATAACCCTGTAAGTATAATTTTTACCATCTTTTAACCTTCTTGTGTAATACTGATAGAAACTGTAAATATTATTTGTTTTACTATCTTTTTAACTTTTTCTTTACTTTCACACGAAACTGTGGCTATAGTGTTTCTAGCGATATAAATTCGCAGACATACCGATGTGCCACGGAGGAGCTGTTAATAATGAAATATGTATTTTCCATAGTAAGAACATAATGTTACTTGTGTTTCAAGAACTGAACATAGAACAAGTTACTTCCCGCAACTCCTGACATTTGCCTAGCCCTTTCTTTAGCTTTGTCTTATTTAGTTTAATCCAAGTAGTTTTTTGCAACAATCTCATTTCTGTTTTGTCCTGCTGACATTACGCGTGAAGCCTAGAAAATCTCCATCTAAATTCATATATTCCTGCGTATGTACATATGTCTGTATTTAGACTTAAAATAAGACCCAAAACTCGAGCGTTTTCGAATAGTTGACTATTCTTCTTCAGGAGAACGAAGGGTCTAAAAGGGTTTATATTACACTTTATACGTGATCCTTTGTGCTAACTCTTTTATCAAGATTGATATGTCTGTATTTAGATACTCTTAATCCTGACTATACAGTAATACGTAATTTTGACTAATGAATGTGAGTCTTTACGACGTTTATTGAGTGACAATGTTTAAATATATATCTCAACAGAGAAAACAACACCAACAAGATATTTAAAATACTAAATATCCACATTATTTTATAACTTATGCACTAAAAAGAACTCATACTGGTTAATATTAAGTATGAGATTTAGATCATGTTCGCAGGTACAATATTATAAGGCAGAATCATTTATCGAATTACAAAACAAACACACAAAAAACACGCAACTAGACAAGTGAAATTTTCTTTGATCTTGTATATTTTACTGATGTCACGTGAGTTCCACTTTCTAGTTTACTTAAAAGAAATTATAGTAACCCATACTATAATATACGATATGATAGACTTTAAAAGCCTTCTTATAGCGGCACTAATAAGTGCTACCCGATTCATGTATACGTGAAAAAACAAAACAAAAAAGAACGCCTTTTTAACTTGGCAAAAAATTGCGGCATAAATTTCGTTACCGATTTCTTTCTGCATTCTTTGACCTAACTTATGTTAGATGAGTA
>NW_013665610.1:4640303-4642795 GCF_000517525.1 Limulus polyphemus
TTCCTTTTGAAAAAAATCAATACGTATATGCCAGTGTTCGGTAAGTTGCCTTATGTAAAAATATATTTTCTGTAACCGTTGAAAGAGGTAAACCAAACTTTTCTAGTTGAAACTTTATATCGTGTAGTAATGCAATTAAGTCGCTTTGATTTATCTATTTTCTGTCTTGATGATTTGGCTGTTTAGTGTTAGCGCTAAACTGCACAAAGCTGAACCACCAGGGAACTCTATTCTGACAAGCATTTCGAAATCCATATTTACGCAGATCAATCATTTAATTATTAATTTCTGAAATACTGTTTGGCCAGAAGTTGCTATTAACCTAAACGTAGCTGATAATTGTATACTACAGAAAAAAATCACTTCCATTGTGATAATGTATACCATAGCACTTTGCTGCTTATTCTGTGTTTTCCCATGTTAGGACTCTCAATAGCATTTTTAAAGTTAATAGTTTTTACATGTTTAACGATCATATCTAAGTTATCTAGATAGTACAGTTAGTTTCATACCGTGGTTTAAGGTCAGTAGTGGGAGTCAGGTACAACTTAGGCCTTTTCCTTCCTCTATGATGTAGGGTGTAAACTCAGGGTTCTTGATATAAGAAATTGTAACACAAACAATGTAGATACAACAAACAACCACGTGGCCCTCATCAAGCATGTCCAAGCACAATTTTTGAAAACTTCGCGAATGTTTACTCCAAACAAATGTACGTGCACCCTACTATAATTTGAGAAAAGTTTGTTTGTACTCTAAATCTTCTTACGCTTTTGCATGCGGAGCTGCCAATTTTTGTATGTTGATCATGATACTCTGTATTCTGCGTATAATAGTTTGTAGACAGTAAGGTTTGGCTTTACTGATGTGATATATGATTTATAAATTTTGAATATATATATATATATGTTTTTAGCTGAAGCATCTATGTTGTTGCCATCTAGAATTCTTAAATCGTTTAATCATTTCCATATTTGATTTTACATGCTTTATTCAGGTAAGTCTCATATCATACCTAAAGTCGGAATATAGCCTATATAACTACATGGAACCGTATAGGTGTAATTTTGGTGGTTGTTTACTGATCTTGGGATATGCAGTAAAACAGACTATATGCGTTTTTTTTGTGGATTTATTTCGATGGGCCATTTGTTGAAGATAGTAGACATTACTAATTTTCTTGATAAATCTTCCAGATAGTCACGTCATCACCAGTAAATTGGGATAGAATGCAGTAATATTTGTCTAGTAGTGACACAGTGCTTACATCATGATAAATACAATAGAGCTAACTATCCCTCCCACCCTGTGAGACACCTGCTTCAGAAATACAATACTATGAGTAGGTGGTACCTTCCAAATGAACTCTAATCTTCCTGACATTCATAGCTGTGGGTTTTAAAGGGAATTTGAAAATGTGGCTCTCACTAGTTTTTATGTTCTTGCTACTAGCGCCACCTACATCTTTAGTAGTACATGTTTCAGGCTTATTTCAGATACAATCTGTAAAATATATTTCTCACTTTCAACATTGTTCTTAAGTGAAGTGAAACCTAACACTACTGAAGTACAATTTGACACACTTGAAAACATTTTTGGTTCTATTCTTTATTATAATGGAAATCTCTAAGTATATTGCTACATTCCAAATGTAAATATGCAAATTAAATTCATTTTCCTCTGTTACAAGTTTGGTATTTTCAAAAGTCGATTAATTTAGTTGCATGTTTAATATAATTTTATGGGACATTACTCTATATTTTTACTGTATACACTGACTATGTTTATACCAAATATAACTGTTTCAAACAAATTGAGTCAGACAGGTCCTAACTCTGATTACTTAAGTTGAATTTGAGAGTATTCGTGTTATAATAAGTGAAATGTTGTCAATGAGAGAAATTAGTTAATTATATTCATTGAGCCCCCCTAGTGGCACAGGGGTATGTCTGCTGAATTACAACACTAGAAACCGGGGTTCGATACCCGTAGTGGGCAGAGCATAGATAGTCCATTATGTAGCTATGTGCTTCACTTCAAACCACCAAATCATTTTGTTGAAGAAAAATTTAACTACACAATCCATCCCAAATTCATTTGTTTCAGAGGAGCATGTTACAAGTGAGCAGATTTTGTGTTTTTAACATGCTTTAAGTGTAGAATATGATGTTCAATTATTATATATACATCATATAGGATTGTACATAGAAAACTAACATAAAGACTGATTTAATTAATGTGTCTTTGAACTTAAAAGAATGATAGTACTTCGTCTGATATTGAATCTTTGTTTTTAGTTTGGAAAATGTTTAAATTAAATCATTTTATAAAACATATCAAACTAGAGGGGCACTCAGTAGAGTGCACACCTCCTCCACGCAGCGTTGATCATATTCGGCTCTCAAAAAATACGAAAATGTGTCCGTATGTCCGTCGTTATTAACGGACACGAACTATTTTTGGCTGGACAATGAGGAATAATATTCTACATA
>NW_013665610.1:4643448-4648418 GCF_000517525.1 Limulus polyphemus
AATTATGCACAAAGCTACACACAGGGCTATCTGTGCTCTGCCCACCACGGTATCGAAACCCGGTTTATAGCGTTGTAAGTCCGCAGACATACCCCTGTGCCACTGGGGGGGGGGCAGATGATAATGTAAAAATAATAAACGAGTCCTCCAGTTAACTTGTCATCACCAATGTTTATAGAGGAACATTTTTCTTTCGACCAATAACACTTTTTTCGTTATTAGAAAATGTCGTTATGTAGATAAACAGTTCTGAAATAGAGAAAGATATCGTTTACTTAAAAACAAGCAAACTAAAAGAATAAAACGTATAACTTCTTCTTTTTTTTTAATCAGTAAAATATATTATCAATGGTGTTCTTAATGATGGGGCCAGGAGTGACTTAATTATTAATGCGCCGGACTGTGATGGTACATGCTTCGCGTCTCATCTCGTTCCCGCAAAAATGCGCTTCGCATTTTGGAGCTGTGAATGCGTTATAAGAGTAACGACCTACTCCCACTATTTTATTAGAGTATCCTAAGCGTTGATCCCGTCACACCAACATGCTCGCACTTTCAGCCGTGGGGGCGTTATAATGTAACGGTCCATCCAACTATTCGTTGGTAAAAGAGTAGCCCAAAAGTTGGCGGTGGGTTGTGATGGTTAGCTGCCTTCCCTCTAGTCTTACACTGCTAAATTAGGGACGGCTAGCGCAGATAGCTCTCGTGTAGCTTTGCGCAAAATTCAAAACAAACAAACAAACAAAATTAAGAGTTGATAGTAAGTACTGTTGACTAGCTGTCTTC
The DNA here is from genome assembly GCF_000517525.1 of Limulus polyphemus. Classification (NCBI taxonomy): domain Eukaryota; kingdom Metazoa; phylum Arthropoda; class Merostomata; order Xiphosura; family Limulidae; genus Limulus; species Limulus polyphemus. The sequence continues at coordinate 4,644,235 of NW_013665610.1, forward strand.
CCCTTTAGTCTATCAGTTTCAAATTAGGGTCGGCTATACGCAGTTAGTAGCTCTGCGCAAAACTCTGAAACAAATAAGTATTCTTAATGATGTCAGTGCAAAGTTGTTTGTTTCGTACTTCAATATTGTCACTAAAATTTATTCGTTCAATTGTTATGACAAGGAGAACGTTCTCGACCGAATATAATTAATTACTTTTTTGTGTATAGCTGTAAAGTATTTTTACCTGTTATTCTCCATAAGTATAATAATGAAAATAAATTGGATTTTCTTTAAAAGATATCCTTAAGCTATGTTGCTAGAATGAAAATAATCAGACTAAGAACATTTTTCTAAGTAGACTTTTGAGGCTTCTGCTTTTCATAAAGAAATCATAATGACGTTGTTTTTGTTTTTCTTTTTAAATAAAATCATACTTGGAACTTCGAGAAATATTTTAGGCTGAAATACAATATGTAGTTGTAAAACGTCTAGGAAAGACTTAAATATTAGAAGATTAATCATCTATTGTTTAATAAACTCAATTTTATAAAAGATGATGTGAGGCTAAGGCTAAAATGTACAAGAAATTAACTATTTAGTAAAATGTTGGTACAAAATAGAATAGTAAAGTAAAACACAAAATTCTATTTGAATTAAAAATATGTGTTATAATTCATCAAAGGCCCCTGAAGATAACTAAGAGGATAAGTAACTAAGAAAAGTACAAGGTGAGAGGAGTTCTCCTAACAGATCAGTGAAATATTAAGATTGCATTTTTATAAAGTTCAGTAGATATATTGATATTTTGAAATAATACGAATAATTTGATAAAAGTGCTTTACATAAAAAATTGCTACTCCTTAATTAAGAGAGAACATCTCAAAATATTTTATAATATTACTGATACTAACAAAGTAGTCAACAGAGGTTGATACAAATACAGTCAACAACAACAATTAAGTAAATTGCTCTATACTCCCAATTTCCTATGTATAACACTACAACACAAACAATTTTAACATGGAGCATTTAATTTATATTAAGAAATGAGATAAATTTCTAAAAGAAACAGATAAAAGTTTATTAAAATAGAAAATTAAAAACATAATACCACATCATTTTAAAATCATTTAAGGAATAAAAACAATAACCTTTCTTATATTTCTCGTTTACTTCTCTCTCCCGTTGTAGTTTTGACAGTCTTGAGTTTCTCGTCTCATCTCCTCCCTGTGTAAAATTTCGATATTCATAAATTTATGTTCTCATTCTTTCCCTGTGTAAAATTTTATACTCTGAAGTTTATCTTCTCATTCCATCCCTGTGTAAAGTTCCAATATTCTTAAGTGTTTCGTCTCATCTTTTCCTATGTAAAGTTTAAATAGTCTTAAATTCCTCCTCTCATTCTATCTCTGTTTAAAGTTTCGATATTCTTAGGTTTCTCGTCTCATGCTATCCCTGTGTAAAGTATCGATAGTCTGAAGTTTCTCGCTTCATGCTATTCCTGTGTAAGGTATCGATAGTCTGAAGTTTCTTGTCTCAATTTATCCCTGTTTAAAGTTTCGATATTCTTAAGTATCTCGTCTCGTTTACTTCAAGTGTAAAGTTTCGATAGTCTCAAGCTTCTCGTCTCATGCTATTCTTATGTAAAGTTTCGATAGTCTTAAGTTTCTTGTCTCAATTTATCCCTGTGTAAAGTTTCGATATTCTTAAGTTTCTTGTCTCAATTTATCCTTGTGTAAAGTTTCGATATGCTTAAGTGTCTTGTCTCAATTTATCCCTGTGTAAAGTTTCGATATTCTTAAGTTTCTTGTCTCAATTTATCCTTGTGTAAAGTTTCGATATGCTTAAGTGTCTCGTCTCATTTACTTCCTGTGTAAAGTTTCGATATTCTTAAGTTTCTCGTCTCATGCTATCCCTGTGCAAGGGTTCGATAGTTTTAAATTTCTCATGTTATTTTATTTTTGTGTAGTTTCGATACTCTTAAATCTATCATCTCACTTTCCCTATGTAAAGTTTTAATACTTTTAAGTTTCTAGCCTCATGCTATCCCTATGTAAAGTTTCGATAATTTATGTTTCTCGTCTCACTCTCTTTCTGTATTAAGTCCCGATACCAGGTTTGTCGCTGCTAATTATTATATATTGTTCGTCTGATATTTCTTAGTTATAGAATGGACAAATTGACATCTTGTGCATTTGGTTACCTAGTTTCATAGTGTACAATGACATTAAAGAGAGCTATAATACAAATTATTAAGTAGAATAAGAAAAATCGATATGGCTAAAATTTAAAAAGCTCGGGTTAAAGAGAGGTTTAAGTTAGCCATAGTGTTCTTGACCAGTTTTGATACAATGACCCCTTTCTGTTCAGCAGACTAATATATTAATATAAAGTTCGTATTTTAAACTGTGACACCTCTGGCTTTCTTTCACTCAGGAATTTCTTTTAGTGTTGCAAACAATTTTACAGCTCCATTAGTCGGTTCTCAGTTGTGTAATGCTGGCCTTGGGTCTAGATGTTCTATATACTACAAATAATTCTTCTGTTTTACGATGTATATTTTCTTTTCAAATCGGTGTTATTTCTGGCTGTTTTATAGTTTTATTTAGATATCTTAAAATAGGTGTTTTTCATTTTAAGTTTTATGTCGATTTGTTGTTGTTGTTAATCAGCACAAAGCTACACAAAGGGCTATATGTGCTCTGCCCATAACGGGTATCGAAACCCGGTTTCTACCGCTGTGCCACTAGGGGCAGTTTATGTCGATACCTTAGAATCGGTGTTTTTGGAGGTTTCGCTTTTAATACATTAATGAGTATATTAATGTACCCAATATTCTCTGCACACTGATTTCTCTTATGGGTGTAATAACATAGTTTTATGTATGTTAAAGTTAGGCAAGAGCAGCTAATATGTTATATTAAATTATAAAAACAAACTTACCCCCAATGGACGAAACATGTCCCTTTTCCTTCACAGTAATATTCTACGGCAATCTCGCGACTACAGTGGTTCGGGTAAATGGGGACGATAATGTAAAGTAAACTGAGTAACCAGTGTTTTTCGGGTACATATTAGAAAAACACCGATTTAATTTTTTTTTCTATTGAGGTTGTTTTATCGGCTAAAACCGAAAATCAGAAGCTGAACAAAACGAAGCTAGAAACAAATAACTTTCACATCTTTAGAGTGTTATGATTCTCTTTCTCTCTCTCTCTGATAAAAAAAACAACAACCTTTGGATGAAATGACGGTTTAATTATTAATCTGAAGCTACACAACAATATAAACATTATAAACTTTAAATAAACAAACAACAACTTGTGATTATATTGTATATTCTCTTCACGACACTGGTTTTCTACCCTGTCGACTTTTCAGAGTAAATTCCAAGACTACTGGTGGAGTCACTGGTTTTGTTAAGGTCACTTTGAAATCTAGAAGGCTTAGAAACCACGTGTTAAATATTCTATCCTTATCAATAAGATTGTTAACCAACATCATTCGTAGACCAGTTCAGTTAGCTCAACATCAACTTTGCAATCCCGTTTTCCTTCCTGTCAAATCCACTGTAATTAGCTGATTATAATTCTCCATCCGAACCAGTCTTCTAATAGTGCTTCGACATAAACGTACTTTCCGGCTTTCATCAGTGTACATCCTCAATCTGCACTTGGCCCGGCATGTCCAGGTGGTTAGGGTACTCGACTCGCAATCTGCGGGTCGCGGGTTCGAATCCCCGTAACACCAAACATGCTCGCCCTTTCAGCCATGGGGGCGCTATAATTTGACGGTCAATTCCAGTATTCGTTGGTAAAAGAGTAGCCCAAGAGTTGGCGGTAGGTGGTGATGACTAGCTACCTTCCCTCTAGTCTTACACTGCTAAATTAGGGACAGCTAGCGCAGATAGCCCTCGTGTAGCTTTGCGCGAAATTCAAAACAAACAATATGCACTCGAGCAGTGACTTTGATTTATCTCTAAGTTCTCCTCTAAGGATAATGACATCATCTTAAACTGCTTGGCTTCAAGACTCTCCTGTTGAACTGCAACCGTCCCTCAACTTTATTTTGTCGTATTTTACCATTGCTTCTTCACGATTGAAGCCATTTCATCAATTTCTTCTAATTTTATTTGGCAACTTCATTGAATACCACTTCACGGTACATTTAAGTTGTTTCCCCCCATTTCTGTACTCACCTAG
>NW_013665610.1:4649109-4650887 GCF_000517525.1 Limulus polyphemus
TTGTAAATATTTTGTACATAGATCATTATTTGTAATAACTGTTATCGTAAATTGTTTGTATATTGTATATTAAAACATATTTGGGTTAAAAAAGAAACCGTGTGTATCAGTCTTGTTGGCAAATCTCATAAATTGGATACATATCGGCATTTATTTAACTTCTAAATCAAAATTTCAATGTAACTCATTTTTAGGCTATTCGAGATTATAATACATTTGGTAATAAGTTGGAGGCCCGTCCGGGATAAATTATAATACGTAACACGTTAAATTAAAATTTCCGTTCAGTGAATCTTTTGCAAAAAAACATTCTTTAGTGATTATTGTTCTTAGTTTGTTAATTATCTTATAAAGTTCAGCATTTGTCAAATTTCCCGCTAGAACCCTCTACACTGGTAGTGAGATATTTAACACTTAATGCATACCTCCGGGATACAAATTTTTTCTCAGTTTCACGCGGCTAATTCAGCCGGAAAAAGATAATTGGCTAAACCTTTTTCCATTGATTCTCTCATAACGTAACAGAGCTAACTCTGGGTTCTTCCTGAACCTACTGAAATTTTACTGGATGGAGGATCTGTTGAATTTATTCAACGTATCGATGATGGTAATTTAAGTAATAATTTGTTCTTGAACCCGAATCTTTTCAGAAAGGTTGTGCAATAAGGCCTGTTCAAGTAAAAACTTGTGGAAAAAGGTAGATTCATCGTTATATGGACGATGTGAAGTAAATATGTATGATGATGGAAATGTAAGTGATAAATAAAGGGTTCTGGTCGCATGCTTGAGAAGTTGAAAATGAAATACCCCTCTGCATTGGATCTACCATCTGAGAATGAGATTCGTGCGGTAATCAGCGCCTTCAATGCAAAAGAAAAAAGAGCAGCAAATGACCAACTTTCAACTTGTATACGTTTTCCAGATGTACTTTCAAATATCATCAATGATATTCTTGATGCAAATGAAACCATTGCACCAAAGGCATGCTATGCAGTGGTCCTGGAAAGATATGAGATGATAAAGGAGGCAAATCCAATCGAAGAGTTCCATGATGAGAATAGAATAAAAAGCAAGATCAGCCAAATCAAACAGAACGAGAAGGAGGAAAGGCAAGCAGCTGAAGGAGGAGCCCGAGGAGGTGTTTCATTATGAATTCTGTACTTGTTCGAAGGTCAACATAAGTATTCGTATAGAGACAAGAGTGTCAGAATTACTACACGTATACATTGTTATGGAAACTAAAATAACACAAAAAAGAGACAAGAGTAACAGGATGAATACACGTATTCATTGTTACATAAAAGAAAGAGACAAGAGTAACAGAATTAATACACGTACACATTGTTACGGATAGTAAAATAACATAAAAAGAGACAAGGGTAACAGAATTAATACACGTATACATTGTTACGGATAGTAAAATCGCATAACAGATATATTCGAAATATAATTAATACATCTCTACAGAAACATTTCGTGAATTTTTTTTAAAAACATACTGTATATCCGCGGATTTGTTTCAGTATGCATTCTTTTTGTCCCTCTCAGAGAGTTGTTAGCAGAGACGCAAGAAGTCTTCAGAAGCTGCTGTCGGAGTACACAGAAAAAACGATAAATAAGTAGTCTAACTTACACAAATGAATTAAACAGGCCAGTGAATGTAAACTTCATAAAAATTGTTTTGGTTTTAATAACGGATTTTCCATAATTCAGCTAGGCAGATTTCGAAAATAATATATATTTTTCTATCACGTAAGGATTTATTACAAATCGGAAAG
>NW_013665610.1:4651694-4657229 GCF_000517525.1 Limulus polyphemus
GTTTATATTATTTTGTTTGTTAGTTTGGGTTCTAAAACGATCGGTAAGACTCTCACGTCGCGATTGGTCTAGAGAAATCTATAGTCAGTGGTTGTCAACATTTTAAGCATAACGAAATGTGACCCAATTTCAATGAAAATCATTCAGTTATGTAAAAGCTATGAAAAATCTGTACGTGATGGAGAAAAATGAATATCATTTTCGGATTCAGCGTACAGGAATTAATGCAGAACATGTAAAAATGTCAAGACAATAAAACCATCGCAGGCATGTGTTATTTCATCTGACAATCTCGAGTAAAATAAACTGCCTTAATTCAGTGCTATCAAATAACACCATACTTTCAAAGCCAAATTCTCTGATCACATATATAAACAATAAATTTAGCTAAATGTCAGAGTAACTAGAAGCACTGATCACTCATAATCGGTTTTTGACTAATTTACAAATAAACACTTCATAAAGTTACTCTTATTACACTTACGGACAGACATTAAAATTTATGTCCCGTAGAATAGCCAGTTTTTGATTAATCTCATGCATTCAATTAGAGTAACAATTTTCTATAAAGACAAAAATAGAAACTATTTTATTAATTATCCAAAATGAAATAACTTCCAAATCAACAGCTTCAATCAGAGAAGAATTTTACCTTAAGTAATATTCAGCTATCCACTTGTAAAAGAAAACATCAATGGTTCTTTTCCTCAATTATTCAAGCTTAACTTTGTCTGACATATACTACATGTCATTATTTAACATATTTCAGGTACCGGCACCTTAAAACTTTATAGTGCTACCCAGGGCATTATCACACCTCTGGGGCATTTATAATGTTAGAGAAGCGGGTATTTTTTAATTCACGAGGTCTTATGATTTTATTTCCTTAATTATAATTATACAGCTTGTTAAATACTTAACCATAAATTAGTATATACATTAGGAAGACTGCAATAACAATGATGACATCATAAGCATATAATATATACATGAGCATTAATACAAAAACCAGATATAAAAATCCAATTAAATATATACGTATGTAATTACGAGGCTCAGTCTATGACATCACTGAAGAAAATAAGCTTTTGTGAAGAAGGTCTTTCACTAATCGTCTAGTACAGCTGCCTTAGACTTTTAATTTTGGATTGAATTTTAATATGCCTACTCGTGACATTAAAAAGCAGAAACAAAACTTCAAAACATTAATGACATATTTGTATTTTTCTAAGGCTTCTTTCTTATATCTACTTATTCATAATAAAAATGAACTTCTAATTAATACAACATAAAATAATTAACATATTAATTATAAAGCAGGAAAGTTTTTAGTTTAATCAAAACTTAAATATAAAGTTTCACTATTATTTCGATTTCCTAATGAAGAACATAGTTAATTTGCCGATTTAAAAACACATATACGATAAACACCGTTAGATGTAGCTATTTATTACATGCCGTGAGCACACATGCAAATTTACTGTTCTTTGTATGTGGAAATTGAACACTTTGTTATTTGCAACATATTTTTTTCCTGGATTAACAGCAGACGCTGATTGGTAAAAGCGTTTTACATCGATAATGTAACAATCATTAAACATTTATACCAGAATGAAGGTATCAGATATTTATTGTAATAAAGCGTACATTTGAGATTTTGTAACGCAACCCTCGTAGGTTGCTACTTCACAATTATGATATAATTAATCAATAATAAATTATAATAGTGGCCTTACAAAAGTGACCTTTGCGTGGAAGAAACAAAAATCTATTAATGGCTTGAGAAAATTGATGGGAATAACAGAAAAAATATTGGAAATTGAAAGAATACTTAATTTTGAATTTGTATTCATTGAAAAATTAAGTTTCTGTTGCTAGTTCAAATTATGACCTTTAGTGACTTTTCCTTGAATACTAAGTTAAATATTTTTTCTATTTGCAAGATTCTTTCGTTTGAACATAATTTAGTGGTGAATAGAATAATACTGAATGAATAATATTAACTATAGTTCTGTATATTTTTCTAAATATGTGAAACAAGGTCAAAAACGTTTTTTTTTTTTTTTTTGTTATAACAGCAATATTGACGAAGAGTAAAATCTAATTATGCAAAACCTAATGATATTGATATTACACGATCATACTTAACCAGTTCTTTAACAAAATATTTCTTCATCAGAACACTCTTGTAGTCACTGCATTTAAGACAACTTTAACACATGAATTCTACTTCTTAAAACGTACTTTTTATGCTCTGTTATACGTGCTCTATCTAATAAAATTCTGTTGAGTCATATTCTATTATCTCTTTGTATAAATGATAAAACCGGTTTCTAATTGTAGAATATTCAATTCAAAATTTTTATGCTTCTTCTTAGAGTTTTGTTTAAAAAAGATCATTAGTCGTTAGCGGTTGTTCCAGTTTAGCATATCTAGCCCTCAAGCTGAAGGGTACTTTCCTAACCAAATTATCAGTGTCAATAGTACGGTACAATAAAACAAGTCCTTGAGATCATTATAGAATATACGATTTAACTATAACGGTACTGTATATATAGATAATAACATTACACTAGCAACCAGTTCTTTAAGTTATTGTTCTCACACAACCTTGTTATGTACTAAACTTTTTTTCTTTTCCTTTTTTAGTTGCTAATTGGTGAACTGTCCTAACGAGAACAGATTGTGCTTTATTGGAGATTTTCACCAAGAAGGCCTTCCGCTAACCTAAAAAAAAAGAACATTATGTTTATACATAAAATCTTCAACTGAGACAGGACAGTGTGTATAAAGTCAAAAATGGGTTAACGTTAATTATACCTCAAAAATGGGTTAACGTTAATTATTCCTCAAAAACGGGCGAAAGGTATAATTAACGTTAACCCATTTTTGAGGTATAATTAACGTTAACCCATTTTTGAGGTATAATTAACTTTAGCTCATACTTGATGAACATTTAACTTTAGCCCATACTTGACGAATACTTAACTAAACTCTTTATTATAGCACTAACCTTTGTTCTTTTCTTCTGAGAAACAGCAACGATAATTTTTCAACCATCAGTACCTGACATTTATTCACGACTTTTTGATATTATTTAAGACAAATGATCGACTTGTTTTGCGATTAACTTTATGTCTTGAAAAGTAAAGCTTTTTTTAAAGTATAACATGTAACAAAATTATTAGATCACATTCGATAGGAAAAACCTGACTATCTGAGGACTACAGCTTTGATGAACAGTAGATTTTCACAGTTATTTTGTTTATATACCCAACTTTATTGTTAGTTCATTATGAACAAAAGTTTAAGCATGTCTAACTTTTCAGTTATTCTACTGCTCAGGTTTCCTTTAACCGTTTAATTTCTAAGTTCTTATATGAGGATATTACCTTTGCATGGTTGAAGATTTACGACTGATAATATAGTTAACAGTAAAAATACCCAAATGATGAAACGGTGTGTTCTAATCTTAATAAATAAAAAAGGTACACATTTAATTAGCTATAGTTATTACTGAGTTTATTTTTATTTTTGTGGTAAGTGGGTATCTTACTCTGATCGGAAGTAAATATTAACTATATAACTAGTTTTCTTGATGTTTTTCACACAGAACAAGGATATTTTTGATGATTTTTTCTCTCAAGAATAATTAGTTGATAACTAGTTTTCTTGAGGTTTTTCACACAGAACAAAGATATTTTGATGATTTTTTCTCTCAAGAATAATTAGTTGATAACTAGTTTTCTTGAGATTTTTCACACAGAACAAAGATATTTTGATGATTTTTTCTCTCGGGAATAATTAGTTGATAACTAGTTTTCTTGAGGTTTTTCACACAGAACAAAGATATTTTGATGATTTTTTCTCTCAAGAATAATTAGTTGATAATTAGTTTTCTTGAGGTTTTTCACACAGAACAAAGATATTTTGATGATTTTTTCTCTCGGGAATAATTTTTTAAGTCTTAGTTAACTGTGTATGCTCTTGAGATTCTTCACAAACTATAATAGCTGCCAATGAAAACTATTTTTTTAGACGCATAGATAAAATGCACCCTTTTTTTTCTGAGGGTGTTCGTTCATGCCCGAGATATTTTGTTAAATGTTAACTTCTCTTCTACTGTATTTTCAATACCTCAAGAGACCAGTTTGGTCTAGTGGGTAGCCTGCTCAGACTTTGAATCCGAAGGTTCATGGTTTTTGGCCCGTTGCCGCAAAAAAATGCGTTCCGTACTTTAGAGATGTGGGTCCACCATAACAGTGTTGGTCAAATCCAACTATTCAATTAGTCAATAGTAGTCCGAGAAATGGCGGTGGATGCTGTTAAGTAGTTTTATTCCGTCTAGTATATCAGTTCGAAGTTATGAACAGTTATACTCGGGAATTTTTTGTGTAGCTTTGAGTGAAAGTTATGAATCAAACAAATCAACACATGTAATTGTTTTTATTTTCAATAAGATTTCTCCGTTATAAGGCTATTCCTCAAGCGAAATATATTCATTAAGCGCCAGTATATCTAATAAATATATATTGTTTTATCTAAGTATTTATATTAAGTTAATTACATCTATCCCATGCCTAGATAGCACATAGAAGTCGGTGCTGAACTCCAGTTTCAATGGCACAAGCACACATATATAAATACTGAGGGGAGGCAGAGTAGCTAGTTCCTTGGACTCGTAGTTGGAAATCTCGAGTTTGAGGCTTACTCGCGACATGTTAATGTGTCCTTATTTCAGCCTACCCAGCTGTATAACGAGAACCAGTGGATAGCAGGTGGCTAACCTGCGATGGAACGGTATTGTCATCCGCCAAATTAAAGGCGTCTTGCCTTTCACGATAATTTAAATGTACTGATATCTATCTTATCTATTTTTTGTGTTACTAGGTGCAATAGTAGGGTTTAGCTAGTTTGATTTTATTTAAAGCCTTAAGAAGTTAAGGAATCGATTTACTTATAGTGACTACGCACATGTTTATCTGTACTATTATTATAGGCGCAGGTTCCAGTTGACGCCACTGACGCAAGGCGGCGGCGTCATAAACTAAGCTCATATTTCAGTAGGTGTTGAACAGGCGCATGTGTAAAGAATTCTAAAACTAAGCCCTACAGTCAAGGTTGTATTGAAGATTATTAAGTATAGGCGGGGTTGACTTTCTGTGAATAACTTATTTGATAAAGCCGGATTAAGATGGTAATTTGGAGTAACCTATCTGCAAGCATTCTGGAAAATAAAAAAATAGTTGTTTTTTTTTGCTACTTTTAACTACTAAATTCGAACTTGGCTATTAGTATTGAGAGGTTGTTGTTAACTTTAACCCTAGAATTATCGACTGGGTACATATCAATCGTTTTTTAAACATAATTTTCTACACTCTTTACGCACCAAATTGCATTGATTGACGGTATTCGACTCTGTTGGTTGCAGGATTTCCTGAAGGATTATGAGCCACGAACATTTAATCAAAAATACCGTCAGTATTTTAATGGATTTCACTAATTGTTTGTTTTTAATTTCGCGCAAAGCTACAC
>NW_013665610.1:4658168-4666170 GCF_000517525.1 Limulus polyphemus
GCCCCCACGGCTGATAGGGCGAGCATGTTTGGTGAGACGGGGATTCGAACCCGCGACCGCAGATTGCGAGTCGAGTGCCCGAACCACCTGGCCATGCCGGGCCGATCTCACTAATATTGTTGCGTTAAGTTCAAGTTCTAATAATTAGTGATTTTACCCAATCGCGTAGTAACAAGAAAAATAAAATTACTCAACATGATGCAGTATGCTGACCCCACAGGTAGTGAACAGTATTTAAACAAGACAGTAATTCGAGGGTTAAACTGCTGAAAATGTTATGAATATTTTGTCATGTTAATGGTTATTTTGGCTTTCTGCAACTATAGAAATCATCTCTTTATGAGGACAAAGTATTTGAGCATCTGGTTGACGAGAACAGATTAAGTAATAAGGTTATTACAAAAATTCATTAAATTCTGTACACTTCGAAGCAATGTCTTCTTGTAGAATAAAAATCCAAACTCTGATATGTATAATGATAAGGGGAAAATATAAAGGACTGAACAGGAGAATTTTAATATAAAACTATAGTTGAGTCTATTTAACCTCCTTTTGCTACTGGAATCGGAAACATTTGAAAGTTTTTAACATCTCACGAAAGTTATTTCTTTCTTAAGTCATCAATTTAAAAGAAAAGTAAATAAATGGGTAGAGTTTAGTTGCTAGTCAAGTTTCAATAAAATTAATGTCAGGAATCTCACAGCGGAACAACGCATACTAAAACATAATCATTTGTTGATAACATATAAAACTCCGCATTTTATGACGTCAGAAATAAGCTCCATGGAACCAAAAAGCGCTCTGGATCGCTTTAGATCTGGGTTTAAATTATTATGAAGGACAACTGAAACGACACTTTATGTTCAGTTACCAAGTTAACGGGCGCATAAGGTGCCGTTTCAGATAACCAGACCAGAGAGCTAGCTGGCCCTCATTCTGAGTTACTGACCAGAGGGAGGACAGCCAGCCAATAGCACCCGTATACACAAGAGATTTGTCCGGGTTTTTGACCCAAATAACGGAATTGACAGCTGAAAGTAAAAGCGGGGCGTGTTCAACGACATTACGTCTCGAACCTTGAAACCTTCGATCCACGGCCAGACAAATTAACCACCAATCAAGGAACAAGGTAGTGAGAATTTTTTTAAAATCAAATGATAAAGATTGACCTATAAAAACGATGATAAATTTCAATTTCTCAAAACAATGAGTGTATTTTACAGATGGAATCTACCACATGGAATCATGTGTTGACAAAACTTTGAAATAAGTTTACATTGGTTGCTTCTCCGCTCTCTTATTGGCAAGAGTATTTACTTTTTTCATTATTCGTTATCTTTCAAACATACAGAACATTAATAGGAAATAGTGTTATATCTCGTAACAATAAAAGTCAGTAACAAAATAACTTATATAGCACGTTCACCCTAATCTTCTCTTAGTTGCTTGTTTATTCCTGGTGTCACTGAACCTAAGCATTATAATAACTTATTAATATTGTTTTATTTTTTGTAAACCTGATAACACCAAGCTTCTACAAGAGGTCTTAGCTATCACAATTATATACTCGCTCATAGTTTATATATCTTCGTATACGCTGTTTGTTTTGATTCTCCAATTAGACGGTACTTGATAGAGGTCACGGATTGGTGCAACTTAAATCAACGTGTTTCCGTAGTCTGGCGGTACTGTCATCAACACTGTCAGTCATGCGACGAGATATACCACTTGAATCTGCTTTGTTGTAATCTCTGAATGATGTTTGAAAACGAATGAACACGTTCATATAATATAACATGACACTGAGGAGTTACTGAATTACTAATGGTCTGATAAAAAATACAATCACTTGACTGCCTCCAGAATTTAAATTTTTGGTTCTCTAACTGTAATGAAGTTGTTTAAAAATATAATACCCACTAGAATTAGGTATTAAGGTATTTGTTGTTTAGGATTTTTAAAAAACATTTTAAGAAGGATTAATTCTGTGTACATATCTAAAATTTACATTATACGTTTAGTGAGAATAAAATTATTTCCCCCTATACTATACTTACGTTGAAAATGTAACTTGACGACTAGTTATGCTAACCAACAAGATAGTTTGTATTTGCATTAAAGTCAGTCATTTGTTACATTGAAGTGCGGCTTTAAAATGGTACCACTTCATGCAAGACCAGCTACGAAACAGTAGGACAGATGATAGTCTTTTAAAAAGTAATTTTTACTAGAGATAATTACATTTGGATTTAGTAAGGGAAGCTTAAACCTTTATAGCTTTTTGCTAATCCTAGCGGAGAGAGTGGAAAACGTTCCTATTCAAATACAATGCTTTAGTGTGGGCCGGCATGGCCAGGTGGTTAAGGCACTCGACTCGCAATCTGAGGTTCGCGGGTTCGAATCCCTCTCACACCAAACATGCTCGCCCTTTCAGCCGTGGGGGCGTTATAATGTGACGGTCAGTCCCACTATTCGTTGGTAAAAGAGTAGCCCCAAGAGTTGGCGGTGGGTGGTGATGACTAGTTGCCTTCCCTCTAGTCTTACACTGCTAAATTAGGGACGGCTAGCGCAGATAGCCATCGTGCAGCTTTGCGCGAAATTAAAAAAAACAAACAAACAAACAAACAATGCTTTAGTGTAGAGGATTGATTGAATTTTTTTAACTCGACCACATTAAAATAAATCTTTCATAAATGGAATTATAAAGTTTGATCGAAGTTTAAGGCATATTTAGCTTGATGAAGATGATAAAAAAGAGCGATGTTATTGTTGGTAAATGAATATAATTTTTACATCCGACTGGATAAAAAGTAAATTTAGTTTAACGAGACACGAGTTAAGTTACAGATGATAAACAGGAGGTTTCTTAATAATTAGAGTATCAGTGAGACGGACAAAGTCGTGTGTAAGATATTTTTATTACAATAAATCGGATTTTCTGTTAACAAGACAGTGGACATATCTCCTGGTACTGTTAACAAGACAGTGGACATATCACCTGGTACTGTTAACAAGCTTTAAAGTTTGCGAAGATTCTCAAACCATATATGCACAAGCTTGCCACACTTAGATACCAATGACGGTTTTCATGAAAAAGGTGGCCGAGAAAACTAAAATCATAGCAATTCCATTCGATCACATGGCTGTCAAGTCTCTCGATGCAGCTCCAATGACCATTAGTGCCTTTGGTCTACTTAAGCGTTCTCTTGGAAATCGTAGATCCAAGACATAGGAGCACAAGAGGAGAGGACCGTTGTTTAGAACCTAGAGGGGCAACACAGAACATCATCCCTTGTAAGAATACGGATTTCAGAAGTAGTATTTCGAGCTTACTCATTGTTCTGGGCGGAAAAAAAATGTAAATGACCCTCTATAGACTCTAGTTGTTGTTTTTTTCTTTTACGCAATCACCCCAGGACTTTGTGAAGTTACACAGGAAATAAAGAGAACTTACAGGATGTTATAGACTTGATTTACATCTTAAACAAAAATATTTCCTTCCCATTAACCGATTTATACATCTACACTATAATACGAATGGTAGTAAATTCAAAATTGTCTGCATATATCTTCTTGGCGAAATTGAAAATATTCCCCTTTACAGAAAAATCTTTTTTCTGAAAATCGTAAGTAGGTAATGTCCTCTGATACTCACCTCCAATTTTTTTCCTATCTAGATAACCCATGTCATGTAAGATTTTTTCATTCACGCTCCATTATTCCTCGTGTAACAGCATGGACATAGCATCCAGTAGAAAAAAAATTGATGACACGTGCTGAATTCCACGCTCTTCAATTTCAGTGAATGTGCTCGGAAATCGCTTCATTCAGCTGTATAAAAAATGGAATATGTATAGAAGTATGGTTGAAACCTGTAGTTAGCGATCTTGGTGACAAAAGGTTTTTCTACCAAACTTTATAGCAAGATGTCCAAGACAAATATCGCAAACTGAGATATTTTTATATGTTAATTTACTGAACCACTTTTTAAACTTCAGAACCCTTGTTCTTATCATGAAATATAATTTTCTTTAAGAAAAAATCAACTCTTCCTGTGATTGAGAACCTTGGTTTTATAATTAGATAGCATTTTCTTTATATAATGTTTCTACATTAAACAACAGCTCTTTCTGTAGTTGAGAGTCTAGGTAATCCTTGATGTTTGCATATTTGCGTATTTTTATGCTAAGATAAAACGGGTGCTTTGTCATTATATTATTTTTTGATGATAGCTAACTTCGACTGCAATGGATATAACTAAAATACGCACTTCAAGCATAGTGTAAAAATTAAAACATATTGTCGAACACGTAGACTGTCAACTTTTAATAATTCTAAACAATTAATAATTCTTAATAATTCTTGTTGTTTACTCGCAATTGGATAAATTACACGTATAATGCAATCATTAGCTCGTACCGTTCATTAAGCCTAAAGATAATAAAAAGTTGAACTTTAAGATTTACGCTTTTGAAAGAATAATGCTTTACGTAATAATGCTTTTTGTTCTTAGTCATCACCACCCACCGCCAACTCTTGGACTACTCTTTTACCAACAAATAGTTGGATTGACCGTCACATTATAACGCCCTCACGGCTGAAAGAGCGATCATGTTTGGTGGGACGGGGATTCGAACCTGTGACCCTCAAATTGCGAGTCAAACGCACTAACCACCTGGTCATGCGGGGCCTACAGCAATCAGATGATTAAGGTGATTGTACTGGGGCATGATATCAAAGACGAGTGTATAGTATCAGAAAATACCAACTTTTTTCTTGCATATCCACAGTATCAGTTTATTTGCAAGTTCACGTACAGATGAATGCTCTGACTTTTTCAGTGTAACTTGTACTCATCCAAGTTTTCAGAGTCACTGATTGAACATACAAGACAATTATGAGGTTAAAAATAAGATTCATTTTCACCAATTTCATATCCAAGATAAGTTAGATTTGTCAAAGTTATAAAAAAATATGCGCTTCCTCAAGTATCTTAATAACTTATAATTCACAAAGGCTTTGTTATAAATTTTTTTAAGGACCAGGTGTTTTTAAGCTCTTACTCAAAAATATAACATTTTTCTTTAAACCCTAGAATTATCGATGGTGGCTCATATCCATCGGCTTTGTAAACATCCTTTTCTGAACTACTGACGCATTTGCCCCCCCACCCACCTCCCCTAGTGGCACAGCGGTATGTCAACAGACTTACAACGCTAGAAACCGGGTTTCGATACCCCCTGGTGGGCAGAGCTCAGATAGACCGTTATGTAGCTTTGTGCTTAATTTCAAACAAACAAAACCAAATTTACGCATCAAATTACCTATGGATCCTGATTTGTTATTTGGATACAAGGTTCATAATAATATACGAGTCACACAAAATATTTAAAGATGCGATCGATGTTGCAATTAATGCCACCAATTACTGCTAGTGTCCGCTTTGTATTTTACATAGAATAGTTGAGTCCGACCAATTTATTTTAATGAATTACTTCCACCGAGTTTTGTCACAGGAAAAGAAACATATAATTACGCAATATGATAAATAATGTGGACCTCACCAGTTGCGAACGGTATGAAAATAAATCGGTTATCTGTGGAAAATCAATCATCAACAGCATCGTATCCCTGAAAGTGTTTATTTCACGTTACACGTCACGAAATTTCTTAAAACTGAAACAATCGTGTTGATCAGTTTCTTGTTTGTTTGTTGTTAAGCGCAAAGCTACACAATGGGCTATCTGTACTGTGCCCATCACAGGTAACGAAACCCGATTTTTTGCGTTACAAACCCTCATACTTACCACTGAGCCACTAGGGGGCTCAATTTCTTGTGCATCTTATAGAATAGATGAGATCGGATACACCAAAACAACAAGTTCAATACAATAACTCAAATAAATATGGAAAATGACCTATTCTACAAAAAGTGGTAGACATTATATAGAATAATAAAATAACATTAATGTCTTGTAGAGATGTGTGAGTAGCCTTTCTATAATTCGTACATCTTATGTGATTACTTCGAGAACATATTTCGAACTGTTTTTTTATTGAATCTCAAAATAGTAATTTTGACGTTTCTTAATCATATTCGTATATATATATATGCCATTGAATGATACTGTCCATGACAAAACAAAACAAAGTACGTGCTTCTAAGCCGGACAAATGTGAAAAAACAACTTCAAACATGGATGAAAAGAAAATGTAAGTTGTATCCTTCCCTGAGCGAATTTTTTATAGCACGTATTTCGGGTTATATCTCTTCCTTTCTGTGTGTATTTTATACAGTGCTGAACGTAGAACATTTAAAACTCAACTTTTCTATGCTAGATAACTAGTTTCACAGATAAATACACGTTCGGTGTGTTATAATCGTGAATTAATTTAATGTATTTATCATGTGGATTAAAGTACAGGGACACATATTCTATACAAAATGTCATGTGTGATGCACAGAAAATTAAACTTTAATTTAGTTATTTCTAAATAGCTAGATTCATGAAAGATATGGTGCTTATTTTGTTCAACAAGTAGCAACAATGAGGAAAATAAAACTGTTTTAATCTTATTACACACACACGTATATATAATAGATATTAAGCTCTAGACCAAAACGTTATTTTCCTGCTCTAAGAGAATACTAGTTTTTCACTCATGCTTGAAAATTTCTTAAAAGGAAAGACGCGTAGTTATATTCGAGAAAGCTGCCTAAAAATTATATGATTCAAAAAATTTTTAATAAATTTAGCAAAAATAAAAAATATTGAAAACGTCAAGCTCAAACCCTGCGTGTTAAAACTTCAATCGAAACAGTTTTAATTTTGTATGTGTGTGAAGAGTATTTGATATATTTCCAAATGTTAGTGCATAACGTTGGGATATATCAAAAACGGAAACAATTTTTAAATATTTTCTACAAAGAATTTCTCCGAGCGAAAACCATTTCTCATTTACTTTAAAGAAAATGCCATTAATTACCTTAATTTACTTGTTAGACTCATCAGTTATATGACACTTTGTTTGAATGTCCTTTAAGAATGTATAATCTTCGGGTCGCGAATTCGAATCCCGTCACTGAACAGGTTCTCCCTTTCAGTTGTTGATAAAGAGTAGCCCAAGAGTTGGCGGTGGATGGTGTTAACTAGTTGCCTTCCCTCTGGCTTATAACATCAAAATTAGGGACGGCTAGCGCAGACAGCTCTCAAGTAGCTTTACGCAAAATTCAACAAACAAATAATTAAGAACATACGTTGTTTGAAAATAAAATGTATCAACCGAACCATTTGTAAAAATCTGTCTATTTCGATTAATGGTGTCTTAGCTTTTTAAAGCAATTGTTTTATATTGTGACAGCTTATAGCTGTCAACCATTAGTTAGTAACAAGTTAGCTAAAAACGACGATACATCTTTAGCTCTTTTATTTTGTTGATTAATTGTCCTAACACATTTTCAACCATACATAACATTGAATGATACGTGAAGTCTCAGTCACAAGAATAAAATATAAAAACAGAGGTGCAACTTATCATCTAAAAGTTTCTTAGTAGTTCAGGCCCAAATATGTAGTCGTTTATTTTTATTGTATGCTATACACGTGTACATATGTGTTGAACACCTAGTTAAATAAAATGTAAAATATTTGTATAGAAGGCAAGCCCACAGTGGCAGAGCGGTATGTCTGCGGACTTACAACGCTAGAAACCGGGTTTCGATACAGATAGCCGTTTGTGTAGCTTTGTGCTTAACTACAAACAAACAAACAATAGAAGGCAATTGTAATCTTTTAAGGAATGGGATCTGTCAGGTTTTATGTATGAACCCGATTCTTTACAGTAGGTGTCTGTGATTTGTTGGCAATAAATTTGGACAATAAACAAACAGCACACAGTCCACTTGTTTTAAAATAATATATTAAAACAAGTCAAACGTATATACAAATGTTCTTTACACTGTTGGTTATCACACTTGTATCCAGAACTTTAAATAATCGTC
>NW_013665610.1:4666515-4675222 GCF_000517525.1 Limulus polyphemus
ACACTGTTGGTTATCACACTTGTATCCAGAACTTTAAATAATCGTCTTTTTTTCGTTAAAGTCCACATAGGCTGGTTCAGTTACTTTACAACACACTTTGACATTTGACATACTAACTGTGACATTTTCACTTTAAAAGTCGCCACTAAATGCTCTTTACAGCTAAACTCACAATCATGCAGTATAAATCTACCTAATTCTCTATCTTGACCTAGATCTTCGACGCGAATTCACACCCCCAACAGAGGCCTAGAACGTTTTACACGCTACTAGATATTATGATGCAATAATACTCAATTAAAACAACAAGAAAAACTCAGAAGGTTCTAGTAACATGACGCAATAATATAAAAATCACCAATTCACAACTATTGAACTACACAACGTATAATTCTAAATTACGTAAAAAAAAAAAAACAGCGATAAACTATCGCTTCTGAAAAAGCAAGAACTCGCGCTATCATTAAACCTAAATTGAAACAGTCATGTATATCTAACAAGATCAAACTGTTTAATAACTTTTGAGGCATATGTTTATGTTGTTCTTTGTTTCCGCGTTACATGTTTAATATTGTTAGCTATTAAGTTTTCAATTAATTATTTGGAAATATTTTTCTTTATTGGATTGTACTCTCTACACAAGGTTAATTTCATGTAAAATCAACCATCTCTTTTTAGAATTTGTAAATTTCAACAAAATTTTCATTTTTCCACGTCTATAAGAGGTATTACACGCATGAAAGAATGAACGCATTGTAGTTTTAAAGATTTTCGAGTTATGCTAGAACATTTGGTGTTGAACTTAACGTGTCGAAGTCAAGCAATCAGAAAATATAGATCTTGACATATCATTTTTAACTGAATACTGCTAAATATCTAGAACATTCAAAGACCATGTCTTCAGTATATCCACTTTACCTTATACACATGTTACTTGTACAGATGAAAAACATTATAAGTGACACCACCGATAAAGTGAATTGATACTGTCACAATCACCTCTTTGAATATAACTGTCAGTCACCAAAGGATTTTGTTCACCCAAAACATCAGACTTTGAAAAAATAATAGAAGCTAGTCATAAAACGATTTTACTCATCAAAATGATCAGCCATCACAAAAATACTTGTTTTCGGCCAGAGAATTTTACACTTTCCTGGGAGAATTGCCAATAAGATTAAAGCAACAAGTGCTTTCAAAGGGATTTTTCGTGATAAATACAAGTGGGCTTAACAAAGTCTTGTGATCCTGAGGGAAAACAGTACAAAACAATTTAATGACCTTTGAGTGCAGTTTTTTTAGAATAAATCATGTTCAGGGAAGTTTAAAGCAATCGATATAAAAGTTTTGTCTCCATTTCCCGCGCTAAACACAAACAACACAATACGTTTGATGACATAGACAACAAAACGTAACAGCAAGCAGAATGCATTACGAAATACTCACCTAATACGATGAGCATGTATAGCGAGGCTGTGCCAAAGAGATCGTGGCTTATAAATTTTGGAAACATAAGTATATATATAAAAAAAAATACATCACCAATTTCGAATTTATGTTCCTGCTATCAACGAAGAATAAGCAACAGCCGACCAGATGAGTGCTTTCCGTGTGAGTTTGCCCCAAAACTGTATCAAATCTACGACATTAGATATATATCCTACAAATTGATATAAAAGTATTCCCAGTAAACACATGCTTATCTGACTTCTCTTATTCCAAATAACAAGTATTTAATTTAGAATGGAACAAGTTAACAAACTTAAATTTGTATTTACAGCTTCACTGTAATGCATGAATTAACAACAACAACAAAAAACTAAGAAACATTTTAAACCTAAATATATTTATGCAACATCTACGACTTTGATTTATTGGCAAGGTTACTGAAGGCTTAGATAAAAGTGTGTTTTTATGTTTTCAAAATTTCAGGTACTTAGAAAAAAAGATTTATAGATATAATTTGTTTGTAAAGTTAGTAAATGAGCTAATAATTTCGTAAAATATTTTTTGGGGCTTCTTAAAACTTTAAAGTCTTATTGATTTAAGAATTACTGTACACTGCACTGAGCAATATTGGGAAGAGCAATCGCGAGTCTGTATCTTTCATATTTTTGCATTTTCATTTTGTTTACTTATCTTTCATAAGGGTAACTAATAAGTTAAATAATTGAACGTAAGATAGTGATTTTCGCCACATTTCTTAAATCAAGCCGTATTCACCAGAATTAAGAGAAAATATAACAATGATTCTCAAAACAACCTTCGGGATTCTTCGATCAAGCCGTATTTACTGCACAGCGTGGGAGTTGGCAGAATAAAATATAGACTTTTCCAAATTTCTTTGGGTTAACAAACACACTAAACATATAAAATTGTTGAACTTTACAGGGTAATTACTGAAAATTTTGGAACTGTTAGAGTTTTCTCAGAAAGGTTTCAAGTACAATTTTTAATGACTTAAAAGTGATCTAATTGAACTATTTTCTTCTTGTTTGACAGCTGATGAAATCAAGAATCTGAATGTTCTTCCGTTTCATATAAACTGGTAATAAGACACTAAACTTTTAATTGCGTAACAATAGATACATGTCATAAGCAACCCCAAATCTATTGGAAAGCAATGATATTATATTCAACTGTGCAAGCAATTTATATACACATGTTAAAGCTTTCTTGTGTAAAACATAGCTTGAAATTTAGATGACAGCATAATTTTTGATTAGTTAAAGCTACACTTTATCTAAACATTTAAGAATATTATTGTGTCGCAACGAATTTATTTATAACTCATGTAGACATGAACCTATTGCCATCAAAGAAAACAAATAGAGAATTACAAAGTTTTCTTCTCAGAGCTTTCGAGAAGACAAAATGGCGATTAATAACATTTCGTTTTGTACAGAAAAAACTACACGAAAATGTAAAATACGAAGTAGCCTCAGTTCAATACAACGTGCTACTATTTGCATTGCGGGTATACTCATATAATGTTCTCTTATAGGGAGAAGCTGGGTAGAAATGACGGAATATCATCGATCGGATGGTGATGTCAGTATTCTAATAAAAGTTAATAGCATTTTTAGAACTTCAAATTTGATATCATGTATTTGCCTCATTAAAGAGAAATTGCTCGTATAAGCCCGCCTCGCTACACGTTTCTAATTATGACTCCTGCCATTATTTGTAACCATTGACATTGAAAGTTTTGAAGGTAGAATTAAACTTTGAATTAACATTTATTCATTTAGTTGTACATATAGATTAAGTAGATGTGTCATTCAACTAATTTTTTTGAGTGGCCAACTGCATACCCAGCTCTCTCTGCCCTTAATGAAAAAGTCCGAAAGATCCTGTGAAAGTCTACAATTAAAAGTGTACTCTCAGTCCATAATGAACTTTCTTTTTGAAGTTCTTTTAATGCGCTTTAAATTATTACCTTAAAAGTTTTGCAGGTTATTTTAAGGAGTCCTTTTTTTTCTCTTGAAAACACGCACAAATTAGCTAAAAATGAGCAAAATCTGTGCGTAAATTTTCAAAAGCGTTCATTCTCCAAGAAAATTGTTGTAAGACAAGGGAAGTGGATCGGAAGTGATGAGGTATAGAAGTCTAGTCAAGAAACTTAGCAGAAATTGCAAAACAGCTGCGTCACTTCTTGGTTAAAGCAGCCCATTTCACAGTAGAGATGTGGTTAAGATTTCTGTTGTCTGAATTTGGTAAATTTAATGCATTAAATTTAATAATAATCTTGAATTTTACACCTACGGAAAACTGTATTCTACATCAACAATTATGAAATATCCTAAAAATATTTTAATTATAAAATACTTCTCTAATTCAGGCTTAAGCGCCTATTCTAATCCTAGTATAAACTGGAAGTTAAATAAGGTGAATCAGAAAAGAGCGGGAAACTTAAAAAAGCAGCAATATCTTTATTCTCAACATTATAGCTGAATATTTTATTACTGTATATTTTGGTTATTATGGGAAAGAAACCAAAATGCTGAATATTTTACTTACGATCTTTGACTTGTAGAATTTTGTTGTGGTGTGAGTTTTGTTTAAACTCAACTATTTGCAATAGCTAATGCAGTACGACATACGAGTAATTCTATAAAACATTTTACTTTTAAGAATATATATATATAGCTAAGTTTAATATGAATTTGCTTGCTTTTGGACTATTAAGTTAGCATGGCAACTTTGGTCTGGATGGCTCATTTAGTTTAGGAGGAGATGCGTCTACAGACACACAGAAAGTTTTCCTTCATATTGGATAGTTACTGCACAGGTATGCTTTAAATAGCACATATGTGAAGAGCGCCTGTACCCCGATTTTTTTTTTCATCTCTGCCTCGTTTAGCTCGCCAGAATTGGATAAGTCAATATCAAACAACAGCAAACTACATGAATGTCAACGTAAACTCACCTTTGAATCAGCATTATGCTTCATTAATCGAAACATTGATTTATTTTAAAATTAATATGGAACAATCGTATTATATACGTTAAATTACATTACTAACAGGCGAGACAATCGTATTGTGTACATTATTTTTAATGAATGTCAACATGATCTCCTTTTATGTCTACACGATAAAGTCCTAGTGTGCATTATACCACGTGATGCAACTTTAATTTGAACAGCAGATATAGTGTGGTTGAAATATTGCTATACACTCAAATATTTATAATAATAGTTACTGCAGTAACAATTATTCTAGGTTATTCTATAAAACATTTTACTTTTTAAAAATATATGCGAAAGTTTAATAAGAATTTGTTTGCTTTTAGATTATTAAGTTAACATGCCACGTTTGATCTGGATTGATCAACTCATTTAGGAGGCGATGCGTCCACAGACAGACAGAAAATTGTCCTTGATATTGGATACTTACCGCACTGGTATGGCTTAATGTGAAGAGAGCCCATACCCCGATTTTTGTATTCAGCTCTGCCAAGCGAAGAAGCTTGATAAATAATATATTAATAAATAGTGGAAGATTATGGTACAAACTAAAATTCTGGCGAAGGGATTGTCTGTGTTGTGAACTTTAATTTGAACCAATCAGATAAATCCCTGCTGAGGTTTTCGCCACCAGAGATTTGGGTAAAAAGTGATTCGTATCATACAGAGAATAGATTTTGGAGTGAAATGACCTTTATTATTTTTTTTTTCGAGATAGCAACCAGAAAACTTGTACTCAGCCCTGACAAAAGAAAAAAAGTAGTATACATGGCTAGTTTTCTACGTCTACCGACTTATTGTTATCCATCAACCATATCATTCGTGTTTTTCTAGAAGAACAGCTTAGTAGCGGAACAGATACAAATTCCCCAGTTTATCTGGCTTGAAAATCAACATTCCAACAGTAACTCAGGAAGCTATTCAACAAATCAATAGCCTAATATGCACATCAAGTCCCAAAGGTCGTGGCCCGGCATGGCCAGGTGGTTAGGGCGCTCGACTCGCAATCTGCGGGTCGCGGGTTCGAATCCCCGTCACACCAAACATGCTCGCCCTTTCAGCCGTCAATCCCACTATTCGTTGATAAAAGAGTAATACAAGAGTTGGCGGTGGGTGGTGATGACTAGCTGCCTTCCCTCTAGTCTTACACTGCTAAATTAGAGACGGCTAGCGCAGATAGCCCTCGTGTAGCTTTGCGCGAAGTTCATAACAAACAAACCGAAACCCAAAGGTCGTATCGGACGAGACATTTAGTGATTACACGAAATCCTAAGCAGAAAAATATAAATTTGTTAATTAATTTAGAAGTCTTTAACTTAGACGTCTTCGTAATAAAATTTTTCTCGCCTTATCTTTGTTTGGAATAGTACATAAACCATGATCTGGTTGTTAACTTCAAGCTGCTATGTAGTTCAGTCTCAGCAGAAGAAAACAAAGAGCCCAAGTACAGCGAGTTATCGAAACCGATTGAAAATAGTACTTATAGACGAATCTAATACAAACAAAAAAAATCTTCCGAAGTAGAAAATATCAAATCATTTTACACAGCTAAATCATTTAGTCGATAATGTGTAGGAACTTAACTCAGTACTGTCCAGAACATTAGTAAACCTTCCAATAGAACAATGGGTTTATTATTACATAAAACTCGCCATGTTATATATTTCAGTAAATAATTTAACAACATTATTGTTATTGTCAATTAGATAACATAAACACTTATATTTCAGTCAGTGGTAAATCTCTAATCAATAGGTCTGTAACGATATATAGTTTCTCTGCGAAAAAACAAGAAGCCTAAAGATATGTATAATTTTGCACCCTCTATCCTTAAAAAAAAGGTGTGTGAGGATATGTTGTTTCTTAACTTTTATCCAAATGAAGTCTGTATGGATATATAGTTTCTCGCTTTCTATCCGAAACAAAATATATGTAAGGACATATACTTTCTCACCCTCTATCCGAAACTAGAAGATCTGTAAGGGCAATTTCTCACCCTCTATTCGAAACAAAAGGTCTATAAGTACAGTTTCTCACTCTCTATTCGAAACAACAGGTCTGTAAGGATATATACTTTCTCATCCTCTATCCGAAAAAAATATCTGTAAGGATATATAATTTCTATGGTGTACAATTGAAATGCTATCATACACTTCTTCGTGTGAGCCCTTGTTCGGCCAGTCAGTATTGATGTGTCTTAAAGTTTTGTCAGTTTTACTGAGATGTAACATCACTCATGTCAAATATTAACATATCATGCTCCGCCAGCCTGGGTTTCCACTGCTTTGATTATTTCTGAAGACCAAAGAATTTAAGAAAATAAAATTATCTAGAATTTAAGATTTAATTTCTTTAATTGCTAGCCTGTTATACACACTGCTATAATTAATAACCACCTGAGATACTTTTTGTGGTAAGTAATCAACTTTCTCAACAAGCCAAACCGTGTAAGTGCCACAGATAGTGGACACACTTTGAGTTTTTCGTTTGTTAGCTAGTTTGACGCTTTTTGATCGTTTGTTTATTTGAAGTTAAGCACAAAGCTACACAATGGGCTATCTGTGCTCTGTCCAGATTTCTAGTGTTGTACGTCGACAGACATATCGCCGTGCCACTGGGGGGCAGTTTTGGCTCAAAGTGATGCAATATATTATCTGCGCTCTGTCCACCACGAGAAATCGAACCTTGAATTTTGGCGTTGCATGTCTGTAAGCTTACTACTGATTCAGGATATTTTTGCTTCTAATGGCAGCGTTTTTCTACTTCTTTCAAGTAAATGAGCTTTTGTTTGAGCACAAAACTGTGTACACAATGATCATTCTGCACTGCGTCCGCCTCACCGAAAAAAAAAGTACAATTTTTTAAAACTCTTTTCAAATAAAAGTCTTAAGGCGGCTACGTAGGCCTTGTGTCCTTAACTTTTGAAGTATTTGGATCAATAGATAAGAAAAACTGAATTCGCTTCCTGCCTTAGAACAATAGTTTAATTAAGATCAGTTCAGCAAAGACATTTAATGAAAACGATCAATACTTACAAGCAGTATAGACTTGCTTTACAACAACTAAAGCAAACTGTTTTATAATAATACTAGCTGATGTACCCGTTCAAAGCTTAGAGAAGACATAGGGGATCAGATCAGACCACCGATTTCTACATTACTGCTCGAAGCGTCCTGATGATGCCTTGGAAATTTGATAAAGATCAACATAATATCAGAGGGAATGCATAGTAGCCCCCGGGAGTAAGCTAAGGGGGTCATATTCAAACGCTTTATCCCTATGTCACTCCTAGAGAGCCTTAAGGATGCATGCAAAGTCTGGTTGAGATCTGTCAAAAACTGAAGGCGTTGAAAGCGAATACACAAGGACCCTGGAGAGTGACATGGGGCCAGATCCGAATGCGAAACCCTCTATGTCACTCCATGGGGGGTCTGAAAGTTCCATTATACATTCAAAGCTAAGATGGTATATAAACTATATGCTGTAGTATTCATTTCTGTGTTTACTTCCAGAGTAGCAGAACCTCAAGAAAGAAACCATGCAAATAGTATTAAGCAACAATCTAACCACTAGTTTAACAAAGCTTTCAGAATTTACGGTTGAAATGCCAAAAACCAACAGTTGTATTCATTAGAAAACAAACAAAACAAAAACTTTCAGTAGTACGATGATTTAACGTCAATAGTTGATAACAAACAAAACTAAAACTTTCAGTAGTACGATGATTTAACGTCAATAGTTGATAACAAACAAAACTAAAACTTTCAGTAGTACGATGATTTAACGTCAATAGTCGATAACAAACAAAACTAAAACTTTCAGTAGTACGATGATTTAACTTCAATAGTTGATAACAAACAAAACTAAAACTTTCAGTAGTACAATGATATAGCTTCAATAGATGATAAGAAAATAAAACATTGTCTACTTCTCATGATTTTCATCATGATACCACTTTTAATTCCACCATAGAAAGATCATGAAGAAAAAAAACTATCGAAAGGCTGTATTTCTAACACGTAAAGTTAATCCACTCAGGTTTGGTACACAAATGGAACAGAGACAGGAAACTCTGCTGGGGACATAACTACTCTGATGTCTGCCTGACGAACACATGTTCAACTCAACATCTTTATTTTTACCCGTCAGCTAATATTCAGTAAACAGTCACAAGAAAGCAAATACTAATCTGAATAACTTAATACCACAAGGTTTGGACAAATTGTGTGATGAAGAAGT
>NW_013665610.1:4675404-4687666 GCF_000517525.1 Limulus polyphemus
TTAACTAACCAACTAAGGTTAGGTAACGTAAATTGTGTGATAGAAGAAGTAGACTATTGTTGTCGTGTAGTTAGTTTCGTTTGGGGTGGGGGGGGGTGTAATATTAATGCGTTGTTTTCGATGGCTCCTCTAGAGTGCTGATATTTCAAACGCTTCATTAAACTATTTTGGACGAACTAATACTTGTGATACTGAGATAAGTGTCTTATTTGTCCCGTTGAATGAAAGTACGCTAGCTTTCTCCATGTACTGCAAAAGGGTGAAAGCCAACTTTGTATATCAATAAACTGGGTGGTTTTCGATTGATAAGTTCCTATTCAACAATGACATTGACATGTATGTCATGACTTCTAGCCTGATCTGATCTATTTGTCTGGTGCTTTACGTAGTTGAATTCATACAAACAAATGTTTCTTATTATGGTTTTTTGTGTAGCTTTTCTCTGTTTCATTTTATCTTATTAAATTTTGGGTACTTCAGTTGACTACTTACATTCAATCACTTATAACACAGGCCTGCAATGGTTTTGTTGTCTTGAAATTTTTAAATGGTCTACAATAATTCCTGTACACCGAATCCGAAAATAATATCAATTTTTCTCCATCACGTACAAATTTTTCACAAAACAGGCCCGGCATGGCCAGGTGGTTAAGGCGCTCGACTCGCAATCTGAGGGTCGCGTGTTCGAATCCCCATCCCGCCAAACATGCTCGCCCTTTCAGCCGTGGGACGTTATAAAGTGACGGTCAATCCCACTATTCTTTGGTAAAAGAGTAGCCCAAGAGTTGGCAGTTGGTGGTGATGACTAGCTGCCTTCCCTCTAGTGTTACACTGCTAACTTAGGGACGGCTAGCACAGATAGCCATCGTGTAGCTTTGCGCGAAATTCAAAAAACAAACAATCAAACATTCACAAAACGTCATATGTACTTTTACATAAGTGAAAGATTTTCATTGAAATCGGATCACATTTTGTTATGCTTAAAATGTTGACAACCACTGGCTATAGATTTCTCTAGACCAATCGTGACGTGAGAGTCTTATCGATCGTTTTAGAACCCACGAGAAACACACCGCTAGTATATAAACGGTTAACAGGCCGCATGCCATGTCATTTCTGGATAATAGTTGTTTGTGCGTGCACTTTGACGTTATTTTTTATTTTCAATATTATTTATTTGTCGCTATGGCAACAAGAGTTTGTGTAAATGACTCAAACACATTATGTTATATTTGTGGTACATTTATTGTAAATTTGATCTAACTAAGAGTTTTTTCTTCCCGATTTGTAAAAAATCCTTACGTGATAGAAAAAAATGAATATTATTTTCGAAATCTGCGTAGCTGAATTACGGAAAATCCGTTATCAAAACCAAAACAACTTTTATGAACTTTAAATTCGCAGACCTGTGTAATTACAACGACAGGGCACAGAACCTGTAAGTTCTATCGTTGGTGTCCGCATACTGAACGTTTTCATAGAAAAATAGGTGAGAAGCAGTAATCATGCGGAAGGTGAGGAGGGTATATACCTACTGAATGTGAAACAAAACTGTTAGGTTCAGGGACGTAAAAGACTGACATGATTAACAGCTACAGTTACTTCTATCAACTGCTAAAAGCGATTACTTCCCATTGGGTTTAATGTAGAGAAACCAACAAGTCATTATGCCCCTTTGATAATAATCAAGCATTTTAGTGGATTATACTGGAACTTGTTAGAAAACCCCTATAGCTGTGGGATGGTTGCAGGGAAGCCTTCCGCGATCCGTGTTTTTATTACATTCCCCGGCGATCGGGAGGGGTGGAGAAAGCTCTGGCGTAGCCTGTTCCCGTATCCATGAGAGCTGGGAAAAGTCAGCTACTTATCAACGTCTCACAATGGAATGATCTTGTTAGACCTACTATTTATTTAAACTGATTGCGAACAGGTTTGTCATCTTGAGCACTAGGCTTTGTTAAATTGAACTTAGTATCTGTCCATTTCGAATTGTAAGTTTAACACGATCCACGCTGGCTCAGCGGTAAGCCTGAGGGCTTATAAAGCTAAAAATCGGGTTTCGATACTTGCAGTGTCACAGCACATATAACCCATTTTGTAACTTTGTGCTTGATTTTTCTTTCTTTGTTGTTAAGCACAAACTACACATTGGTCCATTTACGCTGTATCCACCGCAGTGATCGAACCGTGAATTTATGCGTTATTAGTTAAAACTCTAATTTGGCGCTGAGCTACTGGGGAGCTTTCCATCTTAAAATAACTTCGATAGTGGAAACTGTTCGTAAAGCTGATACGTGGACACATTTATCATTAGTCTGTTGTTTCATCTTTATCGGGTCTTATTCGGAGGATAATAGGTGAAATAGTGTGCCACAGAGTGAATCTGAATGTCCATGGTTAGCGTTCCGCTGTCGCAAAATCGCGCTCTTCATTTTGGGGTCGTGTGTGCGTTAGAAATCTGATAGTCAAATCCCACTATTTGATTGGAGTAGTCCAAGAATTGACGGCGGGTTCTGATGACTAGCTGTCTTACTTTTAATCTATCAGTTCAAAATTATAGGGCTAATACTTGCTTGTTTTGAATTTCGCGCAAAGCTACACGAGGGCTATCTGCGCTAGCCATCCCTAATTTAGCAGTGTAAGACTAGAGGGAAGGCAGCTAGTCATCACCACCCACCGCCAACTCTTGGGCTACTCTTTTACCAACGAATAGTGGGATTGACCGACACATTATAACGCCCCTATGGCTGAAAAGGCGAAATATTTGGTGTAACGGGGATTCGAACCCGCGACCCCCAGATTGCAAGTCGAGCGCCCTAACCTCCTGGCCATGCCGGGCTTCGACTAACACAGACAGCCTATTTGTAGCTTTGTACGAATATCCGAAAATAAATAATTGTAACAAGATCTTACTTTGGTCAACGAATTCGACCTTTCATGAGATCAGATCATTTCTCTAAGACGAAATAAATTAAAAATTAATTCGTCCGATCCCTCTTCCTATCGTTTATGGTTTCATTTCCGTGTCCTGCTTAAACGCCGGTACAGCGACATCGCTTTTCATCTGTTAACTCACTCATAACAAGCTCTTTCTGTTTGCTGGATTTCGTTATTTTACCTGCTTTTGTTAGAAGATGATCTTACTATAAGGTCTCAACACGTTGTTGTCGTTCTCTTATCGTTCTTCTTTATTGGTTTGTTTTGAAGTTCGTACAAATCTACACGAGGGCCATCTGCACTAGCCATCCCTAATTTAGCACTGACTGACTAGAGGGAATGCGGCTAATAAACACCACCCGCCGACAACTCTTGGGCTACTCTTTTTACCAGCGAATAGTGGGATTGGACGAAACTTTATAACGCCCCCACGGCTGAAAGGGTGGGCATGTACGGTGACGGGGATTCGAACCCGCGACCCTCAGATTGCGAGTCGAGCGCCCTAACCACAAGGCCATGCAGGCTTCATTCTTCTTGATTCAGCTATTCAGTAATACTGACTTTGGTTTGATTAGGATAGAAAACTGGCAGTAGGGGTTTGTAACTTTTCATGATATTAAGTGTATGTTCTTACGACTACAGGATCTCTGGACTTTAACATAAGTTTTATGTAATGCAAAACACCAAATATATAATCAAATGACAAAAAAGTGTCTACCACTTAACTCCTATACAGTAACCTAGTGCTGAGCTAAAGACAAACGATAACCAGCGTTGCATCAGATGATCTTTCGTTGTAAAACTATGTACTGCTTCAAGCGATTTATTTGTTATATAATAGCATTACATATACATTTGCAGTAACCTAATGACGAGCTAAAGCTAAACGATAACCAGCGCTGCATCAGATGAACTATGTACTGCTTCAAGCGATTTACTTGTTATATCATAGCTCAAACTTCCCTTATGTTGAGTGTTTTTGTGTGATAAGAATACCTAAAATCTGGTATCAAAATAGTTAAATGGTATATCACAAAATGAATTTATTATGTTAATACTAACAAGTTATATACAACAGCAGCCTGGACTACGAATGTATAGATATCAAGAATAATGACATACAATCATATATCAATAGTAGTTCCTAAAGAAGGTTCTAGACACATCGTAAAGCAAGGTTTTGTTCTTCCGCGATGCTACAATTTCTCTCCCAAGCTTTCAATCACAATTAAACAGTCGTTTGAAGGAGCCAATGTAGAGAACATGATTACTACCGAGCGCCTAGCATTACTTAATAACAACTTTGGTAGACTGAAATGTTGTTTTGCAACCCCAATGGTTGAAGTTTGAACAGTTAATTAAACCTGTAATGAACTAACTTACCACATGTTCTACAGCAGTGCCGAAATTAGTGTTATTATTGCTGTGTACAGCGTCAACATTGTGAACATATAACACACTTGAAAAGGCCATACGATCATTGACGTTGTTGTTTTAGCGCAAAACTTCACAATGGGTTATCTACACTGTATTCACCGCAGGGAATCGAACCCCAGTTTTAGCCTTGTAAATTCATAAACTTAACGCTGACTTACTTACACAGGAGTCAAGCTGGTTGCGTGCAAGCATTTTTGCTTTAGAGGCAAATGTACTCAAACTTCTTTCAATATTGAATCTCATAATGTGCTTTGCGTAACCTAAAATGTTAGCTTCCATATGAAAGAGCTTTTACTGGTAAAAACTTCTGTTTTTAAATCCACTTTTATTTCATGCTTTTATTATATTCCACGTGTTTTTGAAATTTACCACTGGTTAGAAAACTACCGAGAAATGATCCTCTTCATGATTTCCGTCCATAGCATCAGATCCATATCTTCATACATGTCTTTTGGTGGGTCAGCGATAACGCTACATCCTGGGGTTCGATTCCCCGCTGTGAACAGAGCGCAGATAGCCCATTGTGTAGCTTGGAGTTAAAAAAAGAAACAAACACTCTTCAACCACTGTATGCTGCTTACATAAGAAGCATTGATCTGCCACGTTTAAAGAAATTAACAGAGAAAAGTGAACCAACATATTCATGTACAAGAATTACATTTAGAAGTCGAAACATAAGAGTGAATGGATATCGTATAGTCGATACATGTTCACATGAATTACGTATATAAGTTGAAACTCAACGGACTAAGACTATTGATACATGTTCACAGTTGTAGTTGTTTAGCGTAAAGCTACACAGTGGGCATCTGCGCTCTCTTCACCAAAGGGAATAGAGCTCTGGACTTTTGTGTTGTAAGTCCACAAACCTTCAGCTGACCATATAGGGTACGAGAGGGGAGGCAACTATTCAGCAGTACTCATCGCCTACACGACTACTCTTAATCGAATAGCGCAATTGAAAGTGCAGTATGTTCAGCGTCATCACACGGACTCGAATCTTGGACCTTCGGTCCATAGCCCGGGCCTCCCGATGGCCTAACGTAAGTTTAAAGGCTTATAACGCTAAAAAAGGGTGTTTTTACTCGTGGTGGGCACAGCACAAATAGCTCATTGTGGAGTTTTGCGCATAACAACAAACAAACCGTAGCCTAGCACGCTATCCCCAAAGTTGTATTTTATGTGAAGCTTTCTGAAAATTTCTCTTGGAAATCAGTTTCTGGAAAAAGTATAGTACACCTAGAATGACCTATGAAAGGGACACATACATAATTTAAGCTATAAATATGAAATGTGCATCAAAAGAAGTTGAAAATGTGTTCAGTAGCATTACACTTTGTAGGTCACATTCAAAACCTGTGTAAGAAGTAACGCATTTAAGATGTTAAGTAAACCTCGATAATAATAATAATAATATTTAACACCCCTTTAATTTCCATAGATGTAATGTAACTTCATCCTCTACTTCCAGTCTGAGTATAACTTACGTTTTACAGTGAAAAATGATTAAAACTCAAGTATAATCTCTTTCTTATTGTAGGCCAGGAACTAAAAGTAACGTAATATCTAGGAATTTCACTCTGACTGAAAAAAATAGGATTAAATAGGATTCTGTCAGTTCAATCTCTTGCGCTTGAATAACCCAAATCTGTGTCATAAGTGCAAGAACACATGTCGCATGTATTACACAGATCGAATGGGTAACATGGTTTATGAAAACGACACCTGCTCTGGTGCGGGAGGAGACAGGTTCAACTTCTAGTTTTGAAAAATTTTATTTGATTATTGCAACGTGAGCTTAATCAATGAATAAGAAGGCCCAACCCAACCGTGTCTTTAGTTTTACTTGGCATTAATGGAAAGGTAGATATCTGTAAAGCTTCATGTTGTGTATTTATTCAGCTTCGTTTTGTAAATGCAGGAAACTAATGTTTCTTTTGAGCTTCGTCAAAGTGGTATAAATACATCGAAATTCGTGTAATAAGCTCTCTGCAACATTTCATTGTTCCAAACACTCACTTACTACATCCTTTCCTCCAGAAACAAATAAAGACTAGCTAGTGTGTGATAATAAAGGTTTGTGTCAAATCTCAATCTTCACTGAGAACGCTATGATTCGATGTTCAATCTCTGCAGTAGGCACAATGCATTTGTGCTGAGTTTAAAACAAACAGATAATCAGTCTGTTACATATACCCAATCTCGGATCTTTATAAATGTTGGAGGAAAACGTTTACTCTTCGTACAGAATATTATGAAAAATATTACACGTTGAATTTTTTCTTCCAATCAGAACCATTTTTAAAGTCTTATAATACAACATACAACCGAACTGAATAGGAAATAAAATTCAAAAATAGTATTATTTAGCTTACAGGTCCCTCTAGTGGTAGAACAACGTTGTCATGAACTAAGCAAGGTGTATATATGTGTGAATTATACCGAAACTAACTCTGTTGTTTCACAAAATAGCATTGTTTAGCTTACAGGTCCCTCTAGTGGTAGAACAACGTTGTCATGAACTAAGCAAGGTGTATATACAGTATGTGTGAATTATACTGAAACTAACTCTGTTGTTTCACAAAATAGTATTATTTAGCTTACAGGTCCCTCTGGCGGTAGAACAACGTTGTCATGAACTAAGCAAGGTGTATATATGTGTGAATTATACTGAAACTATAAGCAAGGTGTATATATGTGTGAATTATACCGAAACTAACTCTGTTGTTTCACAAAATAGCATTGTTTAGCTTACAGGTCCCTCTGGCGGTAGAACAACGTTGTCATGAACTAAGCAAGGTGTATATACAGTATGTGTGAATTATACTGAAACTAACTCTGTTGTTTCACAAAATAGCATTGTTTAGCTTACAGGTCCCTCTAGTGGTAGAACAACGTTGTCATGAACTAAGCAAGGTGTATATACAGTATGTGTGAATTATACTGAAACTAACTCTGTTGTTTCACAAAATAGTATTATTTAGCTTACAGGTCCCTCTGGCGGTAGAACAACGTTGTCATGAACTAAGCAAGGTGTATATATGTGTGAATTATACTGAAACTAACTCTGTTGTTTCACAAAATAGTATTGTTTAGCTTACAGGTCCCTCAGGCGGTAGAACAACGTTGTCATGAACTAAGCAAGGTGTATATATGTGTGAATTATACTGAAACTAACTCTGTTGTTTCACAAAATAGCATTGTTTAGCTTACAGGTCCCTCTGGCGGTAGAACAACGTTGTCATGAACTAAGCAAGGTGTATATATGTGTGAATTATACTGAAACTAA
Organism: Limulus polyphemus; assembly: GCF_000517525.1. Taxonomy (NCBI): domain Eukaryota; kingdom Metazoa; phylum Arthropoda; class Merostomata; order Xiphosura; family Limulidae; genus Limulus; species Limulus polyphemus. The sequence goes on from NW_013665610.1 coordinate 4,683,068, forward strand.
CTCTGTTGTTTCACAAATGCTTTCTTGTACATATGATAAATAGGGCACAACTTGAAGACTGATTTACATCCCTGGTCCTTCCTGGCTGCCTGCTTTTAGAGACAGTTTTCTTCATACTAACTGTCATAATACATCTTGCTTGTCTAGCGGCAAACGTACAATTCCTCTTATTAATAACCAGCCAAATGTCCTATTTCGTGTCTCAGCTGCTTGAAGCTATTCAACCACGATATAAAGTCAGTTCATATGACAGACTGATTGGGCGTAGGGTAATATTTTACTTAACTGATAGAGAAAAGAAAAGCATCTTTTTTGGATTAGAAATAAACTTTGCTGTTGTTTTTTATGAGAGGAAAGACTCTTCCGTATAGCCCCTTATTTAGAGTTGACATGACACACAACTAATGTCATTGAACATTACAATTCAGCCAAACAGTTTTACGTTTACAATGGCACATTGTATGTTGTTCTTACCGCTATAGATATGTTAGCATTAAACGTTTAGCTTATCGATAGTATTTAAATCATTTCTTATAAGCAATACATTTATTGATCCACAATTTCATACTGATCTCAAGATCTCAAAACAGTTTCCTACATTCGACGTTTCTGCCTGAAAACATGTTTGATTTATGAAACATAAGTTCAAAGAATTTTGAGGTCAGAGCAGTTAGTTTTTGTTTGTTACTATTTTTCATAGTTTTCAATAAATATCCATCACACAACTAGGAATTATGCCAAATGTTTTTAGCTATCTCAAATGTAAAGCGTGTTGTTTTATATTTCTCTAAAAAAAATCAAACAGTGTACAGAGTCCCAACATTTTTATCCAAAAATAAAATGCCATAAAACAAACTTATAAACGCAATGATTTGCATAGTTGCAAATGACAATATCAAGTTTCTTGCCACCAGGTAGCAGGGCAATCGCATTATTAACAACATGGCGTCCAAGCTAGTGAAAACAAACTACACGATCCTCTACGCTAAGTTTGAATTTTTGGTTCGTGTTTTATAGTTACGACTCTGTCGTAATCGTAACTATGCAAACTTTCGGTGTCGTTGCGTTGATCATTTTTGTTTTATGATGTTTTATTTGTAGATGAATAATTTTGGTGCATCCTGTGTACCGATAGCCTACAGAACTCACAATACATTCCACTGGAATTCCAAAGCTTTCTTCATGAATTTCCTACCTGCTACAAAAAATACAACAAAATATAAAACTGAGATAATAATTAAAGAGTTTTCTAAATCTATTTTTGTAGCGAATACAAGTCACCCTGATCACCTTAAGCTATATACGAAACATCGGTTTTAGATATCATGTATGTGACTATATATGTATATTATTTTGGGACCAGAGATAACAAAAACAGAATAATTTGACAGGACAACTCACAATTTTACAAAGAGTTCGCTTTTTTCTAGAATTTGAAGCCTAGTATATTTTAAACGTACGTTGTAGAGCTCAAAAGTATCATCCCGTTTTCAATATTCAATAAACGGAATTTTAAACCAAGTGTCTTTTAAACGGGCGTTGTAGAGCTCAAAAGTATCATCCCGTTTTCAATATTCAATAAACGGAATTTTAAACCAAGTGTCTTTTAAACGGGCGTTGTAGAGTTCAAAAGTATCATCCTATTTTCGATATTCAGTAAACGGAAAATACTCTGAATCAAAGCCAGAACAAGATCGCCAGTCATCTGTATATATACAATATTATCTGAAAAATACTTTCTAACACCAATCTTTTGCTGTAAGCAATACCGCGACTTGACACCCAACCCCTACAATTTAATGTGACAACGCAGTATAGTTTATTCTAGAGGCATAAAAGGAATTGATGGAAACAATTATTAATGTTCGGTAGGAGCTGGAATGAAAGGAGTGGTATTATATAACAAAAACAAGTTAGAGTTTAATTTAATAATAAGGATTTTTATATCCTAAGCAATACAGTTTTGATAGAAATTGTATCTTAAATCCAGCATGTTGAAAAATTATTTGAAAAAAAATAATCAACAGAAAATATACGACATGTTCTTGTTGTTTGCATGAATTACTTTTCAAATGAACCTTACTAAAAGTCACAAAAATAACCAACTACTAGCCTTAATAAAGATGTCTCACTCTTTGACTGAGATTTTTACAATAAATTTAAACAGTTACCCACTTTTTTCTAGGAATGTTAAAACTCTTACTTGACGCATCAATAAAACAATTTCGAGATAAATGTTATTCATAGATGCAATAAAAATTATGATCTGTCAATAATCTGCCATTCTTTATCCTCTCCCCAGAAAGAAAGTGAAGTGGGGTATATCGGTGGCAGAAAACGTCATCACCATAATGTTCTCCACCTACAGCTCTTTCCGTGACAGCTGTACATCACTCCCACCCCTTAACCCTCCGAATTAAGTAAAGATGCTAACTAGTGACGAATCAATCTCTCTGCGATATTATTAACGAAATTCGTTTATATTTATATATATGAAAAGTTGCAGTGTTTTGTAAAATTGCTAAACAAAATTTAGTAACAGATATTCTTTATTCTATTTGTTGATAGTAATAATAAAGCAACTGAACTTTATCTGCATCACAGAGCAAGCTTGTTTTTTTGTCTGTTTGTTGTTGTCATACATTCCGTTAAACTTGTTCAAAGCAGTTACCAAAGCGAGTTGGTTTTAAGTTTTCCTAAATATAGACGTGTATCGTATATAAAATGTTCTCGACACGTTTATTTGTAATTAAGCACAAAGATACACAATGGGCTATGCGTGCTCTGCCCACCATAAGTATCGAAACCCGGTTTCTAGCATTCTAAGTCCGCAGACATGCCGCTGTGCCACTGGGGAGGGGGGGGGGGCTTCTCGACAAGTTTAACTAATTTGCATATATTTTTTGTAAAACTAGTTTACGATAAATGAAACTCAGTAGGTATCGCTATTAAATGATACTTTTCAATGTTCAAGCTTTCTGCCACTGAACAGAAATTTTGTTTAAATCTATTTATGCCTATCCTGATGTTAGATTTGTTTTTATCTTTTCACATGTATTTTATAGAAAGGTTGTGTGTGTTACAACGTTTTATGTAAAGCAGCATTATATGACTATAGCTTTTCGGTATAGACTACGGATATAAAACTCGAGTTAAGACACGTGTGAAATTTCAAGCCTAAATTTCAAGCATTTATCAATATATATTAGTAGTAAATAAGGACATAAAAATAGATTAACCTGCGTACAAGATTATCTGAGTTTATATAATGATAATCTAACAGTGTAATAATTTCCCATGTGTATTAAATGTATATCAAATAGGTTTTCTTGCACAATACTACCTTCTGTCATTCAAACGAGAGTTATAGTACATGTATTGATCGTCCAATTTCGCCAGCACTCGGCGCCTTGCTGAACAGTCACAACGTTGTACACACACATATATATATATATATAATATAAATGTCAACGTATAGATCACGACAATCACTTGTCAGGTACAGCTGGTTTTGTCACCACATGTTTCTATTTTTTTTCTTCTTTTTATTTTGCAAAATTAATATGAAAAGTAAACACGTGCTTAACCAAAATTCACTATTGTTCAGTGGAGCATAAATTCAAGAGGGCGACATAGTTCGGGCTTCCACTAAACGAAAATTATGTATTGGTTCGTTGTTTAAGTTTTCTTTCGCATGCAGGCATCTTGTTTTCTCAGTCCATTCATTAAACTACAGGCTTTGTCTTCCAATCTTAAATGGCTGCGAACATGAGGCACAATAAAGTGTGATTATACTGTCTTTTCTGCTTTCATATGCAAATCAAGCCAATGAAGGGGGAGCTGAAAATGACTGTACAAAGATTGAGAAATTCATATAAATGCTTTGCTTTGTCGTTTTATTTACAATAAACACCAAAAATGTCATGAAATAATTCTATAATGAACCATGTATATTAACTTTGTTTATGAATTTATATTTGTTTGCTGAATGCAAGCGATGAGTGATTGAAAGGTTAAGGTCTCTGCTTATCATTAATCGTGGGAAGATTACATATAACTTCATATCTACAAGATATCATATGGTAGAAAAGATCGGGAATAGCTTATGCCTTACTATTAATTGCATAATATGTACAGAGATAGTTTATGCCTTACTATTAATTGCATAATATGTACAGGGATAGTTTATGCCTTACTATTAATTGTATAATATGTACAGGAATACTTTATGCCTTACTATTAATTGCATAATATGTACGGGGATAGTTTATGCCTTACTATTAATTGTATAATATGTACGGGAATAGTTTATGCCTTACTATTAATTGCATAATATGTACAGGGATACTTTATGCCTTACTATTAATTGCATAATATGTACGGGAATAGTTTATGCCTTACTATTAATTGCATAATATGTACAGGGATACTTTATGCCTTACTATTAATTGCATAATATGTACGGGGATAGTTTATGCCTTACTATTAATTGCATAATATGTACAGGGATACTTTATGCCTTACTATTAATTGCATAATATGTACGGGGATAGTTTATGCCTTACTATTAATTGTATAATATGTACGGGAATAGTTTAT
>NW_013665610.1:4688419-4694827 GCF_000517525.1 Limulus polyphemus
GCCTTACTATTAATTGTATAATATGTACAACAAAATAACTGGCTGAGAAGAAAGTCAATTATTACCTTCTGATGTCAGTAAAAACAAAACAAAAAAAAACGTCATCAACAATTTCCTTAAGACGTCACGGATCTAGCCAAGAGAAACTGAGGCACTTAGCTTTGCGTGAGAGGGTCTGAAAAATGTCGCGCTCTGTTGGGTTGACATTAGTTCGAGAGCTTGAGGTCATCCCAAGGTTATAGTAACGAAAGACGAGTTTTATCTTGTGCTCTGCCAAACTGTCTGACGTGAATCGATGACGCCCAGTTCTTTCACTGTATGGCCCTTTTCCCGTTCGTATGTTATACAACACCTAGAGATACACATACGTCACTTCAGTTTGTCGGTTAAGTGAATTCCTCAGATTATGTACATACTGTCTAAGTTAATTATGGAATAACACTTACTGCCTATCATTCAAAGTTTTAGATAAGATGCGCTTCTTAGGAAGTGCATCCATTCTTATCCGAGATGGTTTTAATAGAGCAACTTAAGTGAAAGACACATCACTTAAGTAGCTCTAATAGAACCAAGAAATTTCACCAGAAGACCAATACATGAATTGTGTTTCGAAAATGAGACGTTTCGTTTATTGATCTATATAAGTTATGCCTAAAATTTAAGAAATTTCGTCCAAAGACCTTTAACTTTAAATAAGTTAGCTGTGACATTTCCTTAATCGACTTACGTAAACTGTTTCATGCTTATAACTTCATACATTTTTAGCTGAGATGTTTTATCCAGAAACGCACATTCATTATTAATGTATTTTATAATTGAAACGTTTTATCTATAAACCTCCATCAGAAGTGTTTCACATCTGAAACATTCCTTCACATACATTTGTGAAATGGTCTTATTACTGTAAAATGATCTACTCGTGTTAAAATAGTTGCCTTTTAACTGTATTATGAATGTTATAGTTACATGAAACATTTGAAGTATGCAAGTAGACATTATCATTACAAAATAGTCCTAGTTGACGTTCAAAATGCTATAAAAACGTATAATGCGTGTGTGAGACTATTTCAGAGTATATAATAGTTGTATGGTTGTTAATAGAATTTGGCTTTATAAATAACTAAATTGTTTGTTTTTTCCACGAACCTACTTACTGCAATTTGTCTTGTACATTTATAATTATAGTATTATTGAAATGTGTTGTGTCTACTTTTGTTTCGTAAGTCTAAAGTAGTTAAGTTTATTAAAAATTACACAGACATAATGGATTTGTCCTTAATTAGATTTTTTTGTAATTTTTTCTCACAATCCTATTGCTAAATTTATAGCTATAACAAGTCAGTAGAAGGTCGTCAGAGATGTCTCATAATCAGTGCTCGTTTTCTGCCGAATCTCAGGTTCTGAACTCTTCACCCCCTCTCTTTTTATCTAAAGGTGAAAACACTATAATCAATTTAAGACTGTCTTGGTTGCTTTATGAATGAATATTTAACTAACATAGTTAACTACATTACTCTCCTACAAACCTATCCCAAGAGTAGCCTCAATACCGTTTGAATTGTTAACTTTCAAAACTCGAAATTTATTTTCCAACACCCTTCAATAGGGATCCTGTTTCTACTATAAATTAAGCTCTGCTTGTAATGGAAACAATCTTCCCGAGTTTACGTTGTTTACAATTATATAACGTATCTTTAGGAAGACTGTATACTTACAAGTGCCTAATTCTGTGTTCAGCTAAATGATTTTCAAGATTTAAAATATGCTTCACAAGTTCATAACTAAAGAATCTCCAAAGATATTGTTCTATGTCTATATTGTGAGGTCTGATTAATAAATAAAAATGTCAAACAGTTCCAACATAATATTTTGAAAGGACTGAGTAATATGCAGCCCATAGGTGTTCGTTCACAAACTTTTTGATCTGAATATTTAAAAAAAAAAACAACAGATGTGTGATTAATATAAGCAGAAATAGATTATATGAAAAATTAATGCAATTTTTGAGTGAAATGCATTTGATGCTTAGTGGGATAGTTTATGAATCAGAAAGTTATAGCATCTGCATTTGTTGAAAAGTTTAAAGATAATAGATTGGAAGATGGATAAACGAACGAAGAAACATGCAAATAGATAGATAGTTTAAAATAATTCTGATTATACTTAATCTTCAACGTGAAGTATGGGTGAGTTAATAAGTTGAATATCTTGAGGAACTGGAATGTTAAACCTGAAAGTCAACTTAAGCGCACGTGGCCTAAACGGCCAGGCTAGAGATCCCTATAGTTTAGGTATAGCAGTCATTAATTCTTGGCAACAGATCAGAAGGAAGATAGCCAGCCAACAGCAACAGGCTTTACTTGGTTCTTTGAACCGAATAGCGGCATTGACTATCACTTTTATAACGCTTATAAAGTTGAAAATTCAGAGCGTGTTTCACAGTACCGCGTCTCGAAATTAACATTTTCAGGCTGCATATCTAGGCCAAGATTGGCTCAGTTATATCTTTAAAAAAGGATATGGTTGTGTATCTAAGCCAAAATTGGCCCAGCTATATCTAAAAAAATGATATGGTTGTATATGGAGTGAAAAGTTCTCTAGTTATCATGATTAAAAATTTTGTATTTGACATAAAGACTGATTCTTGAAAATGGATGTTTAAAATTTCCAATTGACACTAAAATTTCTATGCTGAACGAGTACGACCCAAAGGTTAATGTGGTAGTTCACGTCCCGTTACCCTCCTCCAAAAAAAGAAAAAGAAATCTCGCTCCGCACTTTGGTTTGTTTGATTGAAGTTAAGCACAAAGCTACACAATGGGCTATCTGTGCTCTGCCCACCACGGGTATCGAAACCCGGTTTCTAGCGTTGTATGTCCGCAGACATACCGCTGTGCCACTGGGGGCCGCACGTTGGAGCCGTGGGTACGTTATAAGAGAGATGGTCAAATCCCACTATTTGATTATAATAGCCCACGAATAGACGGTGTATTACGACCCAAAATACAGATAATAGCGAGGATACCCATCTGATGGAAGAAAGCACTCTAATCCTTATAACTAGAAACGTAAGAAAACTATCTTTAATTAGCTATACTTATGGCCTGAATAGTTTTTAACTTCGCTCTAAAAGTACATAGCTTGTTCTAGTATATCACTTCAAAATTGGGAATACTAGTGCAAATTGCCTTGGAGTAGCTTTGCGGGAAATTCAAGGAACAAAAACAACAATCCCTACCTATCTGAATGTCCTTTTTCAATATCGTTTACTTTTTTAGTATAAAAATGTTCACTTTTGCTGAATGAAATGTATCCTCTATAATTTGTCGTAGCTAAATTGTTTGAACTAATTTAGCTTGCTTTGTTTTGTGTGAAAAAAAAGGTTAGAATATGGAGAACTGCTACATAATAAAGCAAAAAGGAATCTTCAATAGCTGCGGTACTTGAAATTCTTTAAGGCGGGATTAGAGTAAATTAATCTATGAGACCTTTTCTTCCTGTTTATTAGCTATATTTTTGTGCGCCAGCAATACCAAGCGTGAGGTGCGCGTATACCCAATTCGATTTTATTGAAAATATCAATAACATATCCGACTTGATAATTTCATTGCACGTTTAAATCTTCTAGTTTGTGAATATGAAAATGAATACCAACACTGAACTCGAGAAAAATATATAGTTTTAGGCTTACTATAGGAGCGACAAATGTTTTCCTTCTTTATTAAGTAGAACAATAAAATAATTCTCTTTTGGATGAACGTGACTCCATATAACACATATAAAAATACGCTTAATCGGTTCTTTAAAATAAGAAATACGTGGTAAAAGGTTTAGAATCTGGTACTGCCATAACATTTAGATATCCTGTTGAGTAACGTGTAATGTTTGCTATCACACACGAAGATGGTTTACTACAGAATCTAGAAGTATACATTTATCTTAGACTAATACTGAAACAACTTATTGGTAACAACACACGTTTTTTTTCTACAGTTTTACGTAACGGTAATTCATCTTTCGACTTATGTGAATCTTCAAGTTACAAAATTGAACACCGCATGGCATGTGTCCGAAACAAATATTTTAGATATCAGATATAAGTGGTTGGTGTTAGGTAATAAAAGAACTGCGTGGGCAAGAAAATTACAAAATATAGAATAAAACAAATAACGGTGAAACACTCGTCAAATTGAAATAATTTTATTAATGAATACGAAGACAACGATTCAGGAATATTCTCTTTGGAAATCCCATGAAGTGATGTTGCCCGAACCGTTGTTTTCGTATTCGTTAATAAAGTTATTTTAATTTAGCGAGAGTTTCATCGTTATCAGTTTTATTCTACATAGTTTTGGTTAGGTTAAATCAATATGTGCTTATTATACAAAATCGTTTCCACCACGAGATAACAACCCCTAGATAGACACACTTCTGTCCTGGAGTCGACTAAAAGTTCCCAACTTCCTTTATTGCTCTTTATCTAAACTAGATATTAAAAAGTAACAAGATGTAAGGTAATGAATGCAAATGCACGTTCATAGCTATCTTCACATCTAATCTTGTATCACACTTTAATACATATCTATTAACTGCTATATCATACACAACATTATGTAGTCGCTGATCTAAAAACTTGACAGTCGACTCGGGGTAAGTGCATGTTAAAGAGATACCGCTGAAGACTGTTAGTAAATGTATGTGTGAACTAAGGTATTTGTTCTAGTGAAATTATGATATTAAGATATTATGATACTTAGTCTAAAAATAAAACAAAGAAGTCCAAGATATATGAATAGAACACAGATGTTTTAACAATAAGGTTTATTTCAATAGGGTAATCGGGAAAATCGCCATTTTTTAATATTTTATTATTGTTGTTTCCGTGGATATCTTACAATTCGAGTTACCGTTTCAGCTTCCTTTCAGTTTATGGACTTCGACCGTAAGATAATATAGGAACAGTGGGACATGTGATCGCTAAACTTGACAGATAAAATGTGCGAGACAAAATCCTAGAAATAAGAACCTCTTTGTTGCTCTGTTCAACGAAAGTTTTATTTTCGGTGTATTGAAGTCCTTAAGAGAGCGAACTGTCCAGATATTGGTTAACACATTATTCGTTCAGACGGCCTTGCAAACTTCTAACTGCTTACTCGAGACGTTTTATTATTTATTCAACCAAGAGAATAAAAAACATTGCAGAGTAAGGATACTTTTTAATAGATAAATAATAATAAACCAGAAATTGGCAAACCCTTTGGTGATACCACAAGTTATAGGATAATTGTTAAGAATATTAACGAACACCTTTTCCGAAGATTTAAATACCTTTACAGACCTAATAAAGAGAAGGTAATCTTAGCTGTTTTAGTTTCTAAAGTAGGGGATAAGAAACAAATAAAAAAGGGTGTTTGTGCCAGGAACTATCACTGAATACTGATATTTCGGCAACCCAGAAATTAAACGTTAATTAAGATTTTATAATTATGTTTTAGAATGAAATAAAGTACCAACTGGACACCTAACAAAAATCATAAAAATCTTAGTATGAGAGTGAAAATTATTTCTTTGTCCGCATTCTATCATGAGTTAACATGTTTGAAAATATTTAATGATATGTGACGTTATTGACACGTGAACAAATCCGACTGCGTTTATGGTTAGTAATGTTTGTTTGTTTTGTAGTTAAGCACAAAGCTACACAATGGTTTATATGTACTCTGCCCACCCCGGGTATCGAAACCCGGTTCACAGCATTGTAAGTCCGCAGACATACCGCTGTGCTATTGATAGGCGGTTAGGAATGTTCAAGATTTCGTTTGGTTCGCAAGTCAGTAGTGGATGGACTTCTGAAAAATAAATGTGTGTTGGCGAATTTCATTAACTTAAAAAGTCATCAGACATCATGTCAGTTATATTAAGAATGTATCATGGATATCATTTAGTACAAGTTACAACATAAATTTCATAAAATGCACTCATATAAAAAGGCTTAACGGCTGGGCGTGGAACGTGGTTTAATGTGTTTGGATACGAATCTGAAAATTCCATGTTCGCGATTCATTGCTGCAAAATGCAATCCGCACTTTGGTGCACTATGATAGTGGCAATCAGGTTTCACTATTCGATCAGACAAATTTAGTACAAGAATTGGAAGTGAGTGCTTGGACTATCTGCCTTCCCTCTAGCTCTCAGTTGACAATAAGGGACAGCTATACGCAGATAGTCCTTGTGTACTTTTGGCGAAAACTAAAACAAATCAAAAATATAGCTATTAAATAACAAGAAAGGAAGAAAATGACAAGGATGTTAGATCCAAATAAAATCCGTAGTTGAAAGTTTGGTTTGTTTTGAATTTCGCCCAAAGCTACACGAGGGCTATCTGCGCTAGCCTTCCTTAATTTAGCA
>NW_013665610.1:4695052-4696719 GCF_000517525.1 Limulus polyphemus
GGCTGAAAGGGCGAGCATCTTTGGTGTGACTGGAAGTTGAAAGAAACATTCATATAATATATGAAAAAGAGACTAACAATGAGTGAGATGAGATGTGTAGATGGGTTATTTCTGTATGTACCGCACATAAAACTTACTAGTCATATACTATAATTAAAGCGGTTAAGTAGGATCGGTTAGGATGGTTATTTTCTCTGAAACTAAAACCAATTTTAAAATGAAATTCAGATTTGAAATTGCCACCACCACCAATTCAGCAAAGTGTTCTTAATTGCTATTTCGTCAAAGGAAATGTCTTACAAGAGCTTTCTTATGATTTCAATTTCGTAAGAACTTAGTATCAGCAAGTTATTTAAAAAAATATTCAAACCATCAAGCAGTTGTTTATGTTGAATAAACTTTGTTGTATTGACAACGTCTGTACAGGAGGCCCATATATCTTGATTTTATGTCTAATTAGCATAAAATATGTTAAAAGCTCACTTTATGACAAAAAAAAACGATTTATTGTACACAATTCTAAAAATGAGACCGTTCCTAGTCTCAAAATTACGATAAAAATACCCGATAACTTATCGTACAGGATAAAAGAAAAAAACCCCGATGAGATTCTAAACAGTGTATGAGACTGTTTTCAGTTTCATCGGGTTTTGCTTTTATCCTGTACGGTAAGTTATTTGGTATTTTATTGTATTTTTAAAACTGAGAACAATATCATTTTTAGAATTGTGTACAATAAATCGTTATTTATTAAAAAGTGAAATTTTAACGTTGAGCATTACACAAACGTCGATGAATTTTAATGGTGTAAAATATATTTGTCTTAACCACCCAAAAGATCTCCAGTCTAACTTTAATTAGCATAAACAATATACGCACTTTAACCCCACATAAAATGTATATCTTAAGTTTATCCTTTCTTACCATACAAGATTATAGTCTTACCTTTTCTGCCATGTCCTCAGAACTGCATAAAATCCAACTCTATATAGAGAGTCCCTGCTACCGTTAGATTATACTTATTCTGCTGGCCATAATTATGAACTATTGTTCGTACAGCAGTGTCAAAGGTCACAAGTTTATGCAAAGGACAGTGGGGTCAAACTTAGACCATACATTTTAACAAACTTTCTACAGACCCTCCAATCGGTGCGTGAAAGTTCGATTCCAAGGCAAGCTAGATCCACAGAAGTTAATGGGTATGCAGTCAGAGGTGACATGAACACCGGTTTCATTCTCCATTGATTGCAAAAATGTTGCTTTTTTACGTGTGATTTATTCTGATGAAGACATACACACTTGGCTTACTGGACATATATTGTAGGAATTTTATCTCATAAAAATTGACGTCGATGTATTCTCCTGGGAGTAACTAAAGTTCACATGTAAAATTCATTTACTGAGCTTACTTGAATAATTATTTTAGGACGTAATAATAGCTGGAAAGAGCTTGCATAAATCGTTCGCTTTGAATTTTATATAGTAAATTCGATTCTTTTATGAAGTGTACTAAATGGATTATTTCCATTAGTTTTGAAACAATGCAAATCTTCGTCTGATAAATGAATTTCATTATAAGAAAATTTTAAATAGCTAGTACTGTTTTAATCAACTAAACTAGAAATAATATTATTGTTATTTTCTTATTGTTGGTTTTGAAAGGACTG
>NW_013665610.1:4697067-4726452 GCF_000517525.1 Limulus polyphemus
TAGGTTTAGCGTTTCTAATTCTTTTTCTGTTATGTATATAAAGATCTTACACACACGAGAAATAAAAACGTTGTTAACTCTTTTGACATATTTAACTTGTAGTTTTATTGGAAAATAACGTTACTAGTTAAAGCGAAAAATATGTCAGTAGGACTCTAGAGTTACCAACGTCCGGAAAACGTCGATAGATATGTAACATTACCAATTTGAAGAAGTTTTGAGCAGGAAATTAACGATAAGAAGGTAATGAATATACCCGATGAAACCTAATGCTACTAAGGTAAACTATATGCCAGTAGAAACCTGCTATCAAGGTAATGAATATATCGGATGAAACCTAATGCTACTAAGGTAAAATATATGCCAGTAGAAACCTGCTATCAAGGTAATGAATATATCCGAAGGAACCTAATGTAACTAAGGTAAAATATATGCCAATAGAAACCTGCTATCAAGGTAAGGAATATATCTGTAGGAACCTCATGCTACTAAGGTAAAATATATGCCAGTAGAAACCTGCTATCAAGGTAATGAATATATCCGAAGGAACCTAATGCTACTAAGGTAAAATATATGACAGTGGAAACCTGCTATCAAGGTAATGAATATATCCGAAGGAACCTAATGCTACTAAGGTAAAATATATGACAGTGGAAACCTGCTATCAAGGTAATGAATATATCCGAAGGAACCTAATGCTACCGAAAAACTAACGTTACCAAGAAGATGAATATGTCCGAAGGAAACTAACACTCCCAATTAAAGTAAGGTATATGTCAGTAGAAAACTAACGTTACTAAAGTGAAAAATATCTTCAGTACAAAAAAGTATCTTTAGTACAATGGTGTGAGATTTTTTTCTAAAATAATTGTTGACTTTGATCTGGAAAACAGAAGTTCTGTTGTTTTTTATGAAAGAAAATAAATTATATATATAATAGACTGTGAATATATACAGAGAGACAAAAATAGTATATAATAGACGGTGAATATACACAGAGAGACAAAAATAGTATATAATAGATGGTGAATATACACAGAGACACAAAAATAGTATATAATAGATGGTGAATATACACAGAGACACAAAAATTATATATAATAAACCGCACAGAAGATGTACGACTCTTCCTCATCACCTGAAGAAGTGTTTAGATCCGAAACGTTGTGTCAAATTAATGACTTCATAGATTTTATTATCATTGTATCTGGTGAATATGCACAATAATCTCACTATCAATATATGAATATATTTAATGATATTGGATTATTTGAGTTGTATTTGACTTATTGTAATGAACATATGACATAGGGCAGAATATCAACGCCTAATATTATATCTCCATTGGTATAATGTTGTAATGATATCGGCAAGGTATGTAATAGATATTATATGTAAAACTACAATATATATACATTTATTGTAAATATAATTCGTTAATGTTTTACTTGTATATACAATGTGTATATTACAAATTCAACTGAGACTATTGGTTATATGTGTAAAATATTATATTTTAGAAATATACGCATATATGTCTGTGTATGTATATACATTATTTACTATAGAATTATCTGTGTATAATCTCCATACAATTAGTTTTTATATATAAAGAACGTAGTTGAAGATTGAAATATTTTATGTATTGAAGCGTGAAACGAAATACTGCCGATTTCTTTCAAGTTTTCAATATATATATATATATGTGTGGGTTATGAAAAACTTATCGCTCTGACATGCTATAGCTGTAGAGCTAGATGATGGAGTTCTTGAGTTTCTTCAACGGGAACTAAATAAAAATTTTGATAACCCTCAGCAATACACTTTTCTCAACAACTGGTCCCCCGGTGGGACAGCGGCAAGTTTACCGGCTTACTTGAATACTTATTTTAGGACGTAATAATGAGTTCGAAAAAGAAAGTAGCGCCGAAGACTGAAGCTATGAGCATGTTTGTGAGTGTGTGTTCAAGAAATTGTTAATATCTGAAAAAAAGAAAAGGAAAAATAACATCCACTATTAGTGTCTTATACAATTCTATTAGAGTAATGATGAGGTAACGTTTTCCATTTTACGAAACATTAATTATACATAATCTTTACTTGTATTCAATTACTAAACATATCACAGTTAATTTACACAATCTTAGGATATACATATTTTTCAAAGAGGTAATCAAACCAAAAGATCCGCAAAAAAATATAAATTCTAAAATAGCATTTGAATTATCTTTTATATATCTTTCTATATAATAAATTTAACTAAAATTAAGGTTTACTTTTTAAAGTTTCAAACTAATTCGTCAGTTTGAATAAGATAGTGTTTTAGGTCCTATGAAAATTTTGCTTTTCAAATCGCACCGTGTTTAGGCTGCACCACGTGATACTTATACACCAGAAGTTAAACTTATGACGTGCCATCAGTGGCAAGGAGTTAAGACCTGAATAAGTCGATGAACCGGGAAGTTTTAAAGTTGTCAGAAACGAGGACGTTCTCTCTACTTTGGCAAATTAAAGTAAGGAAAACAAAGTAGTTACTTCAGTAAGACACTGCACTCAGTAATAAAGCCACTGGTTAGTTGATTGAATTATCATCTCCTCTAGTTCTAAGTCTTCACAACATTTATTATGATGTGAACTCAGTATTCACAATTCATTAATAACGCAATTTCAAAAGACCCTCTGTTCATTTCCACACATCCCCTTGTTACCCATAGCCCGTGGGTGTATTAAAAGAGTGTACCAAACGCTTTTATCGTTCTTCAGGAGAGAGAAAAAAGTAAATAAGAAGTTCCAAGTTTCGATTACATGCCTTGAGACATTGCTCTCATTTGATGGATAGAGACCACGTGGTAGACAAACGACGCTTAAAATATTAGCTATTGTTGAAACTATATTTATTATATTTAACAGTCTGCAGTATTATTATTATACGTCACATGAGCAAGTATTGCGAGTTGTTGTATTGTATATTCCGCAAGTTCAACTACTCCTTCAAATATAACATTTTACTAATAGAAATTTAGACTGATAGTTTATGATCCTACACATCATTATTAAGATAGCTCACTGTTACTGTGTGGATATATTTGTATTTACATTGTTGGAACTAATAGATGTTTGCTTACAAGTATATCCAAGTTGTTGCGATGTTAACCGCCAGAAGTTGGATAAGCGAAGTAGTCAAACCAATAAGCCTAATACTCATAATAAGAAATCAGGCTGAGTGCATTTTTGTCGCCCCCCAGTGGCACAGCGGTATGTCTGCGGACTTACAACGCTAGAAACCAGGTTTCGATACCTGTGGTGGACAGAACACAGATAGCCCATTGCGTAGCTTTGTGCTTAACTACATATAAATAAGCATTCTTGTTTTTACTTTTTTACTCTTAATTAATCTATTTTATTTGAAATAGGTAAAAACATCTGCAGTTAAGCGTTATTTTTTTTTATCAAGAATATTATGACTATTATATTACTTGTGCAATCACATTTGATGAGCATGGACACTTTAGGAAACATACGTGTCAGAGTGACCTATAGCTCAATGACGTTCGTTGAAAGTGTTATTTTAACCAAGCATCTGAAGTGTCTTGCTCTTGAACGTTTTAAAATACTGTTTACTGTCAACATATGATTGGCGTTTGAGGAAGATAGGGTTGTACAGAAACCTTCAAGTCACTTAAGATTGAGAAGAGCCCTCAACCAGTATTGGGTCGGAGGAGAGTGAGGGTAAATCCGATAGAAGGACAATGGCTTATTTTTGTGATAAGTATTTAATGACGTTAGGTATAGTAAAAAGAATGTGTTAAATACACTACAGATGGGGAGCACAAAGTATTACAATGTTTACTATCAAAATGTGTTATAAAATGTGTTAATCGTACGGGAAATTCGGGTAATATAACTCCTACATAAAATATGTATAGATATATACTTTTTAACTGTTATCAGTTATATTGCTCACAAAAATGTGGAGTTCGGTTGTTAAGAAAGTTTATAATATCTTACTATTATGGCTATTAATGTCACATTGTTCAGAAAAGACATCGATAATTCTTAGACTATTAGTATATATTAAGATTATATAACTCTGTACAAAAATTGATCCTTCTAAAACTGTTTTGTACAATGCACACACATTGACAAATATAATTATGTTAATATAAGTAGCTAACTGACCAGTACGGGCAAATTAGTCCGGCATCTTTAGGCGTTTACAGAGAGAGTACAGGAATGCACTGCTGAAAATATACGCAGCCTGGAGGCGCGAGTATCAACTATAATTCAATACTGTTATCAGTTCATGAACGACTTGCTTTTTCTTGGAAGTATAGTTATGAAATATACAATAACAAGTGTACCTCAGACTAGGCTTAACAAGAAATAATATCTTTATAGAGTATAAGTTTAAAGGGAATTTTCATATATAGTACAAAAAGAAATATTATTTTTCTTCAGAGAATATTTTGTTTTAGAGCAAAGACACATTGGACTATCTGTTGTGTCCGCCGTAAGGAATCGAACGCTGTAATTCTGTAAACTTCCCGCTGCTCCACTGTGGGACTTTCCAGAAAATATATATAGACAATGTAATAATGAGGCAATAAAAAGTTGTTGACATAATGCTAATTTTCGTCACAATACAACTAAAAATAATTCTCTCAAAAGGTTTAAACACAGGTAAACATTTTTTTACGCATATCAAGAAGTTAAAACACAGGTAAACATTTCTTTACGCATATCAAGAGGTTAAAACACAGGTAAACATTTCTTTACGCATATCAAGAAGTTAAAACACAGGTAAACATTTCTTTACGCATATCAAGAAGTTAAAACACAGGTAAACATTTCTTTACGCATATCAAGAAGTTAAAACACGGGTAAACATTTCTTTACGCATATTCATCAATGCACTCCTGTTTAGAATAGAATTAGATTGATATTACTGAAAAAAAGCATGACCCCTAGCGGTCTGAGGGCTTCCAATGAAAAATTGAGTTTCGATAGCCCCTGAGGACACAGCACACATAGACCATTGTGTAGCTTTGTGCTTAACAACAAACAAACGTAAACATCGTATACCGCTCATTCACAGACAGAAAGGCTAATCGAAGTCACAAAGAAGAAAGGTAAAGTAAGCGTTTGTACTATGAGTGATTTTTATGCACATAACTGTACATAAGTTGAGCATGTTCTATCAACCGTAGAGTAGTTTTAAGAGTGGAATATAAATGTGTCTGCAGTTACTTGTAAATAACTCCATCTCAACTAACACTAAATACAAGCGATAGGAAAACATAAAGTATAGCTTACTTAATTACCGAGTTGAAATGAAATATCGCTATTTAGTTTTAAATGTATTTTCACCCGAAAGAAATTAAAAGAAGAACCTTTTCGCAGACTTCTCTACAGTTTCAGGAATATTCTTCACCAGATCATCTTTGTTAGTAGTTGACGGAGAACTCAAATTATTTAGTCATCTGAAGAGCAGAAACTTTAACAAATATCAAAAGTTTCCTTTGTATCAGATGCTAAACGAACACGTTCTAATACACATCAAACACCTTGATTGGATAAATTTATCAAATCTTGTGAATTCATAAAAGTAATGTTATTCTTTCTTGAACAACCAACTGATTTGTTTCATTTTCTATGAATCATTAGGTTACAATAACATTTACCTTACGTGGTTTATTTTAATTTTTTAGCTCGGTCTTTATTTAAAAAAAAATACATTGACAAATCACTTTTGTATACATAATTACAGGTGTTAGTGTAATGTTACGAAAACATTCGTTAATGACTCTTAGCTTCCAGGTTTAGGTTATTTCTAAACAAACAGCATATCGTAATCTAGGCTTTACATTTTGACATATTAATTTTTGGTTCTGTTGTTCTGTTCCTTTGTTTCAGGTCCTGAGCAATGAGTACTAAAACGAAGCGAAATGCTCCCTTTCAACAAAGTTATTTAGTTTATTTTTTACCTTACCTGTTCAGCGTTTACATAATCAAGACTTAAAGAATTATATTAAATCTGACTAATTAGAATCAATATCAAATATAACGGTTTCTTAGTTATCAAATCAAAAACAAAAAAGAGTGTTTTTTCAAACTCTGAGATATTTCTTTAAAAATATGGCATTGTTCCTATAAGTCCGCAGACATGCCACTGGGGGCCTGTATTGAATGATGAATGTTAAAGTTCCAGCTGAACATGCTTTTTTTTCATCTCACTATGAATATATTCAACATCAGTTTAGTAGCTGTTCAACGCTGTTTGCTAACTTTGTTGAAAAATTAAGGGCTGTTAACCTTTTATAAACTCTCAGGAGGCCGGCGTGGCTTATCTGTTAACGTACTCAGACTGTGAATCCAACGACTTGTTACGTGTTCTGCACTTTGAAGCCGTTAGTTCGTTAGTCAGAAAACAGTATTCCAAGAACTGGCGGTGGGTGCTGTTGTCTAGCTTCCTTCGTTCGTTCAAAATAGTGGAGAGTTGTGCGCAATGTTGTGCGAAAAATCTGAAACAAGCAAGTAAATTAGCAGTATGATAAAAAGTCAGCGTTCCAACTAAACATGAAGCCAAATATATAGATATATATATACATATAAAATAATAGCAGTTTTTATAAGCATTAGTTATCGTTTACATTCTGTACCACAGCTTCTTAACTGTGTATACTACTGTTAAAAATTTGTGATAGTTTTAAGGCTCACGGGCTAGTGTTTGTAGAGAGTTTTGTAAATTAGTAAGTATACACTTTTAAACGAAACGCTTTTTTTGGGGGGGGGGGAAGGGGGAATCGATATTCAGTATATACCAGTTAAATAGCAGAAACAATCGAGTTTTTGTTTGTTAGATTTTTTTTTAAGCTTTACGAAATGGTTAAAGTTCTGTCCTGGAGTAACTAAGATATTTACGAAATGGTTAAAGTTCTGTCCTGGAGTAACTAAGGTATTTACGAAATGGTTAAAGTTCTGTCCTGGAGTAACTAAGGTATTTACGAAATGATTAAAGTTCTGTCCTGGAGTAACTAAGGTATTTACGAAATGGTTAAAGTTCTGTCCTGGAGTAACTAAGGTATTTACGAAATGGTTAAAGTTCTGTCCTGGAGTAACTAAGGTAAAATAAGTTTACATAAACCTGAAAAATAAACTGATCCCTAAGCTTTAGAGAAATATATAAAATATGTGCTCGAAATTTTTAGAAAGCCAGATACTGTACAAACTTAAACAAACAGTTTGATTTCAAGACCACAGCGACCCGTAAAGATGTAATCATATCTCTAGAAATGGGATAAACTGGTTAAGTAGACAGACCAATGTTTTGTTGAATCATGTAGTGTGTTTCACCATCAATAAAACTTTTCCTTATGCTTATAAATCGTCGTTTGTCTACCTATTATTATATTAGCATAATTGGCTTCCATACTCAAGTACAGATAAACAGGTTAAAATTTGTCTTAATTCGAAGTTATTATATAAATAAAATGATCTAGAAATCTGGATAAAGTATTTGTTTTTTCTTGAAGTTTAACAACCAGTTGAATAGCTTTCTTAGAATTGTTTATCTGTAAGAAATTCGAAGCAAGCAAACAAGTTAACGATTTTTGTAATCCAGACGATCGTTAAGAATTGGTTTGGAAGAGTGGTATCTAAGAAAGTAGTCAATAAACGTGTTTTTACTAGAAGCCTTAGATTCCACTGTTAATATTTGTTCTTTATAATTTTTTACAGAAGTT
Source organism: Limulus polyphemus (assembly GCF_000517525.1). Lineage (NCBI taxonomy): Eukaryota > Metazoa > Arthropoda > Merostomata > Xiphosura > Limulidae > Limulus > Limulus polyphemus. Next base: position 4,704,810 of record NW_013665610.1, read on the forward strand.
CGTTTCTTACCGATATTCACGCAAAGCTACACAACGGCTACCTATGCTAACTGTCCCTAATTATGAAGTGACATAGACTAGAGAGAAGGCAGCTAGATAACACCATCCACCTCCAACTGTTCGGTTATCCTAATATGGTAATGAAATTTAACCGTCACTCTTATAACACACCCACGGGACCAAAGTGTGAAGCACAATTTTTGTAACAACGGGGTGGTGGGTGGAGAAACATGAAATCTCGGTCCGGCATGCTAACTATGTTTTTGTTTGTTAAGGCTGTTGAAAGTAATATTCTAAGAACAGTCTATTCGAAAATATTCTCAAAGTATTTACCTTATTTTCCTAATGATATTTATATATATATATTTAACTAGTTATCAAACACACATTTAATAGACTAAAACAATTACAAAAGATTATCCTGCTATATTTAGCAAACGTACATATTTCACCATTCCCTCTGGCGAGTCTAAATCATTACTGTTTTAACTAAAGCTTTTATATCCGATATCAGAAACGTCATGTCCTTTCATACAACTATGTGCGGATTGTTGATTTAGAACATATGGTAAATGTAGATAGTTACGTTTTATTCATTATTGTTAAACTTAAAAGGCAGGAAATGCATTGATTCTTTTTTTTTTTCTTTTTTGAAATAAGTAAAAGTCTAGAAATACTCTTTTTTCGGTACTTATAAACTTGAAAATATACTTACGCATATGACAACCTAATCAAAGAGAATGTAATTCAGTATTATATATAGTTTCTTACAGTTCCCTCTCCCCAGATGTTCTGAAATAATAGGCATACTTGAAGTGATGTTTGAATTTATAAGTAATTGGAACTGAACTCTTCATTTTTTTACATAACACTCGACAACTAACATTAAGATCTATAATTTTTACAGGAAATTAACAATTATTTGTTTGTTTGTGCCCACAAGTTAGAAATAATTTATTATTATTATCCCAATTTAGAATCTCTGAGAATTGTGATATTAAAGATCCGATAATTAGTTCAATGAAGTTCGATTGATATATAAAACTTCAGTTGTCCAACATTTTGAGGACAGTGTATCAAACTGTTATAAAATAGTCCCTAATGGATCATTGGTAAGTCTGAGGACTTAACAAACAAAGCATACAAAATGCTATTATCTTATATCTTGATTTTTTAACGGTTTAGGGCAAAGAAAATGGTACTGATAGGTTAATAACAAACGTATTCTCTATAGTCGATCGCATGTTGCCTGAAGCCATCTTGAACAGTCAATTTTGATAACTCTGTATGAACATTCATGTTTGTTTTCTTTCACATAGATACCTTACCATTTACTCGTCAATGAAACATTTAATAACAGGAACGTTTCGATTTTTCATGGAAGCTAGAAGCAGTTAATCAAACTATAATGATTTGTTATATATATTAAGCGTTAAAGTGCTTGTGGTAAGTATATAGGAACTATTAATTGCAAATGCTTCTTTTAGGTCATTGAAGAAAGTGCCCCCATCCGGTATGCCGATAGTTTTTGAAAAATTCATTCATGTGAAGAAATTAATTGGCATTGAAAGATATGCAAGAACCAAAAGTTTCACAAGGATCTTGCTGCCGCATTTTCTTCCCCCCTCCACCTAACCTTTGCCTTTATTAATAAAAACCTACAATATTTCTGGTTGTTTAATTCGATTGTTTAGAACAGGGTTTAAAATATGAAACGTTTTGTCAGCTTTTATTATTATTTTTTTGTTATTCATCGACTAATGTTGTGTTCTGTATGGATGTATGAGTAGGCTGGTAGTCGATAATAGTTAAACGATTATGTTTACAATCACTTGTTTTCTACTTCTTCAATATCATGATATCAACTTTCTTGTGACTCTTTTAGCATCAGTGGTCTGGCATGGCCAGGTGGTTAGGGCGTTCGACTAGCAATATGAGTGTCGCGGGCTGGAATCCGCATCCTAACAAACATTATCGCCCCTTCAACAGTGGGGGCGTTATTATATGACGGTCAATCCCATCATGCGTTGGAAAAAAGAGCAGCCCAAGAACTGGCGGTGGATGGTGAAGACTAGCTGCCTTCCCTCTAGTATTTCACTGCTAAATTAGGGACGGCTAGCGCAGATAACCCTCGTGTAGCTATGCGCGAAATTAAAAAAAAAACAACCAATAAACAAACAAATTTTTAGGATCAATCTTTTACCTCGCCTTCAACCAGTCATCCTACCTAGTTAATTTTTTTTTGGGGGGACAGGTTCTTTAGTGCTAAAAATCTGTTTTAGCGATAATCGTCTACATGCATCTTCTCGAGATTTTATAATTAAGTTTCTAAAGTTCTTTCTTTACGAATAACGAATTCAATATAATCTTAACATTATAACTTGAAAACTCGGATGTGAAATGTTACTTTGGTTCTCAGACTGCTTTCTAATGCTCCATTGTTACAGCAACAATCTCGTTATTCTTTCTATTAATAACCTATTTGCTAGAATTCTTGACTTACATAAAACTAATTCAGTTTCCTATACTTCTGTAATATTGGTCAGGGATACTGGTACAGGAGTGTGCGACAAGATGATCGTAACACTTTAACGCTTAATTCCAATAGCATGCAGTAAGGTCACGTGATACTCTCTTTTTTTCTAAACAGTATAATAATCAAGTCACGTGATACTCTCTTTTTTTTTCTAAACAGTATAATAATCAAGTTACGTGATACTTTCTTTGTTTCTAAACAATATAATAGCCATTGTTGCAGTATTGTTCTAGAAAGCATTAGAATGGTATGCTCACGCTAGAGCTCTCCTACCAATGCTGAGATATTCCGCAGGCCATACAACTGAATACTTCACAATTAATTCATTTAATTATAGCTTTCTGGTAAACTTCTTGTCAACAGTTAATTCCTTTATATTATATACTAAATTTGAAAAAACAACAAGCGCTACGAATACTAGATACTATTTGATCGAATATAACTCCTAGTGATTTTGAAGTTTCGCTACTGAAGTGGCGAGTTGAATTAGTGAGATGTGATAATATTTGACCTTTTATTTTAGCCATTATACGTTCGCTGGATATTGTAGCCAGTAAAAACAGGTTTTCGACAAGCCACTTGAGAACTGATGAAGACTTCCAGCGATAGAAACTTTCTCTTACACTCACAGCTCTTTACGCCACTTGGCAATAGTTTTTCCACTTATTACTGATCCAAATGTATCAATTGGCCTAGTGTTCAAGCAGCTGAGTACATGTGGTTCTCCAGTAACATAATATTTGCTAGGTAATAACTAGATCCTTTTGTACTTCCCTGAAATTACTGAATGTTATTAAACCAAAATTACTACTTCTGTAACATGTTTTCTTACTAAATTCTTATAGCTTGATAATAATTATAAAGAGCACCACAGAAAAAAAACAACAACCCAAAAACATAAAAAATGATTATTAATATTTTTGTTCTATCTTGTAGGGATTTTCCTTGGCCTGGTTGGCTTCAGTGTTGAATGTCTTGTAGGGATTTTCTTGGCCTGGTTGTCTTCAGTGTTGAATGTCTTGTAGGGATTTTCTTGGCCTGGTTGTCTTCAGTGTTGAATGCATGCATTACAGTTTTATTCTAGTTTTATGAGTTAACGTATCTTTATGTTTCTTCTTCGGTATCATTGTTTCTTTACCTTTCCCAGCACTGTTCTTCAAGACGCTGAAACGTTAAGAAACCATGGAACTGGTGAAGTGACGTTCTATCTGTCAGTGACGGAGTCTCCTTTTATAAAGATATTTTATAGTGTTTACACATGTGAATCTTTTGTGTGTTGAGAATGATAGGCTAACAGTCACTTATACGCTCATGATCGTTTTTGGATAACTATTTTTTTTTTCACTTCTTAGTTGAAAGAAGGCATAGACAGAGAAGTAGAGAATACTTGAAAAGCTTTGTTAATGAGCTCTTATATATCGAAGAAGTTCATGATGACGTTTCGAGCTACTAGCGAAGATATTCTTCAAGAGCTGATGAAAATCTGTGCTAGCAGCTCGAAACGTCATCCAAAACTTCCTAGACAGATGTAGTCCATTAATTAACAACGCTTTTCCACATTTTTCAAATTTATTAATCTAATCGCAGATGTTCAAGCAAGCACAGCATTTAAATTTACATAGGTGTGAGCTTACTGTAACATAATGTGGTTAAATATAATATGCACCAGATTGAAAAATAGTGGAAAGACTTTGTTAATGAGGCTACATCTGTCTAGAAAGTTTGGACGGCGTTTCGAGCTGCTAGCACAAATCTTCAACAATGCCTTTCCGCTATTTCTAAATTTATTACTATGTTCTCTAAGTATATTTAACCACATTATGTTATATACAGTAAGCTTAAGATCTCTGTAGACTTAAATTCTGAAGCTGTTTGAACATCTGAGATTACACCGAACGAACTCTATCGAAGCATACTAGAGTTATTTATGAACAACCTATGTGGGTAGGTCACGCAAGTCTCTTTAAGGTTGGCACCCTATCTAGAATAAACCCTATTTTTATAATGTAACAACTGATCGTTGCTTTAAAAGCTTAATCTCTCTACAATAGGAAGAAAGAATATTTATAGTAATTCTATCTTTTTTGTAGCTGATAAGTAATGTCAAGAATTAGTGTTACTTGCTATTGCATGGCAATTTGCTGGTCATGGGTTCGAATCCCCATCACCGAACATGCTCGCCCTTTAATCCCACTGTTATTTGGTAAAAGAGTATCTCAAGAGTTGGCGGTGGGTGGTGGCGACTATCTGCCTTTCTTCTAGTCTATCACTGTTAAATTAGGGATGGCTAGCGCAAATAGCCCTCGAGTAGTTTTGCGTGAAATTCAAAACAAAACTACTTGCTATTATACTTTGAATTACGCCCTCTAGTGAGGGACTACATGTTGTTTCATAAATATTCAATACATCATGCTTAATAGGCAAAATAATTATTAATATTTAAAGAATAAAGACGCTAAACTTTATTCCAAAATGCAATTCGACATGTTAGAGGATTAGAATGAATATTTCTACTGACTTTAAAATATAACTATTAAATAGTTTCATATGTTAAAGTTTTCTCAATCTTTTATAACTTTGACAAGTACAAGTGCTTTTCACATTTCAAGAAGAAATGGAACCTTTATCTAAAATAATTTATATGGAATCTACAAACCAAGATTTTCTTCATTCTAGAAATCACATCATAGTCTGCTGTTCAAGAATCAAAATAAAATGACAATATCAAACGTAATTTTTCATGTAAGCTTCGAGCAAAGCGATTTTTAGATACAGAAAACACACCAGTATATACCATTTGAAAGTAAGAGTAAAGAAGTTATCATCTGACAAAAATCAAAAGAACATTTGAGACTCATATCCAAACACGTCCATTTCCGGCGTTTGTACCAAATTAGCTATACGATACACTTATACTGAATACCCATTCTCGTGTACATTATTTACCAAAAAGTAAACGAATCTTAGTATTTTTTATAGTTGCTTAAAAGAGACCATGTGTCAAGATGATGGAGAACGTGCAAATGGTCACGTGCGTTAAGACCTTCCTGCGTGGCTGTCTATGTCTACGCTGAAAACAAGATCAATATTTCCACAGAGAGAGAGGAGATAGATAGAGACACGTCCGTCAGTTGTTCACTGATAAGCTCTGGTCTAAACTCTACTGCAGGATCACCGATATCTTTCCTGGATTCTATGGTGAGCGATTAGTTTTTCCCAGTAACTCAGGTATATACGTATGTAGCCCGTTATATTTGTTTTTCAAATACATTAGCGATAAATACTTAAACTAAAATTAATACGAGTTGTAAATATAATTAAGATTTCGAAATAATTACATTCAGTTAACAGTAGTACAACATGAATAAGAAAACAGGATATAAGTTACATATCGGCAGCTGTCACAGTAGATGTTAAAGTATAATACATCTAAAAATATACATTAGAAGTGTATTTTGTACAGATAGAGATTGTAAAACGATACAGATCATCAAACATGATTTTATTTTATACCAGTGTTTGACAGATATCTGTTTTGAGAATGGATTTATTTCAAGCTAAATTATTTTGTACAAGATGACAAAAAAAATTTTTATTCAGCATTTTTCTTTTCTTTTTTTTTTTTTTTCACTTCTAAGTTTAAGTTTCATTATTCCTACACTGCCCAACTTTGATACGTCTGAAACTATTAGTTTCTCTGCATCAACATTGTCGAAACGCCAACAGAGGAAAAACAAATTATCAAACTCAAGATATATGCACTTATATTTCAGTAAATGGAAGAAACAAACTGTAACTTACTATATGTTGTATATCACTTGAGTATAAAACTAAAAATGTGAAACGTATCATTGATTAGAATCCTATACATATATATATATATATATATATATATAAATGAACAACACATCAGTAGTCAAGCAGACCTTAGAATGGAGAACGACAGATTTCAATGGAGAAGGATCACGAGACGTCCCGACCCCACATGAAGGGATTGAGTGGATAGATAAGAAGAATAAGAAGAACATTTCAACTGCTGTATTGTTTGATTCAATGTTTAATTCATTACTTAACAAATTGTGACGTATGTTTTACTGTAAAGCTAATTACAACTACTTTGTCATGTACAAAATAGGTTTAAAATTAACTGCATGATTCATACCGTTAAATACACGAGTTTTACAAGCAACGGATTACGTCACTAAAGAACTTTAAGTAGGTTTCCGTTACCTTCTTATTACCTTGCACACGGTGATAAGAATGTTCAGATCTTAACTGAAGCCAAAAAATTCTAAACAAATGCATAAGGCATCCCTATTGGAAATACCCATACGCCCAGGAATAGGTGATTAAAAGAATATCTTATAAAACAGTAGTTATTGATCGCTTCTGTACGTAATGAAATGGCTTTGGGCATAAAGCACTTTTGTAGCCTATAGTAAGTTAGTGAAGCCTTAAAACATTACGGTGAATAGATGTTTGAACATACATTTAACGTCATACAAGGAGGAGCATGCAGTTTTATTTGAATAGATGCTATGATTAAACAGTCATCCTTACAAACCCATTGTACAGGCATTGTGATGTACTTATATTGTGAAATTAAATAACCAAATATAAGGGGGGGGGAAGAGAATAATAAAAACAAAAGCAGAACTATATATCCAAAAAAGGCAGTAGTAGAAAGAACTAGGGATCGGAATTATAAAGCTCAATTTTAAAGCGCAGATAAATGAAAAAGTGACTTTTATTGTGGTTTCCTGACTGCTTTTCTTGAACTTTCAAAAGATTCAATCTAGGGTAAGCAAGTAAGAGTATTACTGGTATACTGGGAATAATTTTCGTAAAATATACAAAATTATCAAATTATGAATGGGGAATTTAGAAGAAGTGAGACATAATTACAGTTACGTTTTGATAGATAAAGTATCTGAACAGAACAGATGTAAATTATTCAAATACTTGTTTGTAGTTAAGTACAAAGCTACACAATGGGCTATCTGCGCTCTGCCCACCATTGGTATCGAAATCCGGTTTATAGTGTTGTAAGTCCACAGATATACCGCTGTGCCACTGGGGGCATATTCATATGAAATAGTCTTTGTATATATACGGAAACTGGTTTTTTGTTCAACATGTCTATAATTATAACTTATGAGTTGCGAAAAATAGTGTTTTTAACAAGCTAAAATATTTACCCTAAAACATCAACTAAGCATTCTGTTATTCCTACATTAAATCATTTGACGATAGACTACTTAACAAACGTCGATAGTTATTCCAACAGTAAATTATTTGACGATAGACTACTTAACAAACGTCGATAGTTATTCCAACAGTAAATTATTTGACGATAGACTACTTAACAAAAGTCGATAGTTATTCCAACAGTAAATCATTTGACGATAGACTACTTAACAAACGTCGATAGTTATTCCAACAGTAAATCATTTAACGATAGACTATTTAACAAACGTCGATAGTTATTCCAACAGTAAATCATTTGACGATAGACTACTTAACAAACGTCGATAGTTATTCCAACAGTAAATCATTTAACGATAGACTATTTAACAAACGTCGATAGTTATTCCAACAGTAAATCATTTGACGATAGACTACTTAACAAACGTCGATGGTTATTCCAATAGTAAATCATTTGACGATAGACTACTTAACAAACGTCGATAATTTCGACAAATTAATTCATAACTTTTTTCAGATTTTAATTCCATATATTTATTCTTGTGAAATCAGATTTTGTAATTGTTATTTTAAAATGTGATATACAAAAGTTAATATCTTATGTGATTGTTGTTATGGAGATGGCAAGTCTCTGGCTTTCATATAACTATTATCTGTGTTAAGATCAATGCATATATAGAATATTATTTCATTAAGAAAATTCTTTCAAAATAAAGCCAGATATTGTGCCAATTAGCAGAGACTCTGATTTCAATTCTAGTTGTTAAGTCAGTCAGATAGAGCTCAGTTGATTATTATGATCGAGTCTGCTTCCTGTGAGTTATTCAATTAATAGTTAAACAATAAAACTGGCGTTAAAATGAAAAATCCTCATATATAGAGCTTTAATGCAAAATGTGTTTGTCATCATGAACTGTAAATATGACATAAATATGAATTATTTTGTATTGGTTTATATTTTATGCGCAAAACAATAATAAATCCAGAGTACAAATTTAATTTGTAACTACAGGGGGAATACTTATATCAGGACTGATACTAACATTTACGGACATATTAATCCAGTGTTAGGTACATTTTATCTTTAGTAAAATCATTTTGTTCCACATTTAGTTTATAAAACCTTTATGTTAACCCCAAATTATTCTTAATTTTTTTGTTTAAGCAAATTATTCAAAAGCAAACTTTTATAATGATTGCTTAAGCCTTCTCGAATGTTTCATTATAAAAAAATGGTATATATAAAGATCCAAATAAAGTCCGTAAGTTCGATTTAATTTTCTTCTTGCTCCATAAGTCTAAAAAACATATTTTTTTTAAAAAACAAAAGAAAAATACCTTTTACCATATTTTTTCCACATGCGTCACAGAATCTAGCAAAATAATAAAAAATGTTCGTCCGTAATAATCTCCTCTCACACATGATGCAGTAAATGTATATACATGTTCATCCGTAATAACCTTCTCTCACACATGATGCAGTAAACGTGTATACATGTTCATCCGTAATAATCTCCTCTCACACATGTTGCAGTAAACGCATATACATGTTCATCCGTAATAATCTTCTCTCACACATGATGCAGTAAACGTATATACATGTTCGTCCGTAATAATCTCCTCTCACACATGATGCAGTAAACGTATATACATGTTCATCCGTAATAATCTCCTCTCACACATGTTGCAGTAAACGCATATACATGTTCATCCGTAATAATCTCCTCTCACACATGATGCAGTAAACGTAATACATGAAGATTACCGATCATGGAACTTATAAAAAATAAAGATCTTAACAAATAAATCACATAGAACCCGAACATACAATATTCATCTATAATAACGTATTGTAAATTTTCATCGATGGCCATTAAACTAAAATTTGAGAAAAAAAAACTTTTAACCTTTCCTGGATCATGTTAATTTTTCTCTCGATATTTTGGGAAGAAAATTGATTTTTATAAATTTATATTCGTTATTTTTTCTGACAATGCATAAAAAAGCATCTAAAAAGGAAGAAAAAAATGACTTGCTTTTTCTTAGGTGTCATTTACGAAATTAATTGGGATTGGTCTACGTATTAGTTAATCAATATATTGTAATCTATAATTAGATAATAATGTTAAGATTAGAAAGTTCGTTATCGAAAACATTGAATTGGCGAGTTTATGTAAGATGTGAGCATTAGGCCTATTTCATTTTAACAATGTTAGTTTTCCGTTATCTCCTAACTGAAATAAGCCTTCTTATCAACATTTAGAATTATTGACGTGTCTGTTAATTTTATTTTATTCTGTACTATGTGTTCAGCAGTATCTCTTTATATATATGTATATATGTGTGTGTGTACAAATTATAAGTCTGTCACCTATTATCAGCTGTTACGTGTGACTTGTCTAGAATCATTACCATATTTGAATGTAACTTCGAAGATATCTTAGTCCATTCGTTTAAAAGCAGAATTCCAACTAATTACTTCATATCTTATACTTAGTGATCATCTTTTACTTCACTGATACTTCAAAACTGGTCCTAAGTCAACCTGTCAAATATAGCGTGAAATTTCTTTTGTTTCTACTTGCATTACTTGCTGCACGCCTATAAGTGTAACAAGTTATGCATCGAAGAAACTTCAGGCTTTCGGGAAGATCGATTCCCTGAACATCTTAGACAAATTTAAAAGGAAAATCTTGACTTTCTCGTCTCTAAACACTTCATTTTTCACGGTACCTGCGTAGCTGGACTGACAGCGTTTAAACTGAAACACGTACCATACGACAGGCTAGAAAATTCATATTGAAACTGCGAATCATATAACCATTTTGAAATAACATATAATTTATATTCTATATTGTAATTTTTTTTTGTCAAACTATAAGCTAGCAGTCTTATTTGGCTTCGTTTGTTTGTTATGGATTTCGCGCAAAGCTACACGAGGGCTATCTGCACTAGCCGTCTCTAATTTAGCAGTGTAGGAAGGCAACTAGTCATCACCACCCACCGCCAACTCTTGGGCTACTCTTTTACCAATAAATAATGGGATTGACCGTCACATTATAACACCCCCATGGCTGAAAGGGCGAGCATTTTTGGTGTGACGGGGATTCGAACCCGCGACCCTCAAATTGCGAGTCGAGCGCCCTAACCATCTGGCCATGCCGGGCCAATATGTATGGAATACAAAAAAAAAACAAAGTGTTTAAATTTCGATATTTATAAGACTTACTCTAATAGAATTGATTTCATATAATAAATTTGTTTGTAATTAAGCACAAAGCTACACAATGGGCTATCTCTGCTCTGCCCACCACGGCCATGCCGGGCCTTATTTGGCTTTGAAACAACTTTTACTTTCTTTAATTTTTCATGTAGTAATGCATCTTATTTTTATATAAGTATATATATATATATATATATTCATCGCCACTACCTATCCCCCAGTAGGACAGCGATAAGTCTTCGGATTTACAATACTGAAATCAGCGGTTCGATTCTCCTCGGTGGACACATTAGATAGACGGATGTGGCTTTGCTATAGGAAAATCACACATCATTACCCTATTTGCCTTCTCAAATTTAATAACTAAATGAAGAGAAGGTATTTTACTCATATAAAGTTATTTAATTGTTCGTTTTATTTTGCCTTGGCAAATGGTCTAGTATTAAGGGCTGATCGCAATGTATAAGAACGGTGTTTCAGGTCCTGTGCTGATCTTCTAATTATTTCCTCCATCGTCAATCGTGCTCATTTTGATAGTCATGATTACGCAATATTTTCTAACACCTCAATTTCTACTGTAACAAACGTCTGCAAAGGATAACGAGATCAACCATAGACCATGCATCTTGACAAACATTCAACAAACAAATGTGTCGTGTGATCGAAAGGGATTGTTGTGATTCCAGTTTCTTCGTCCTTCTTTGTCTTGATTTCGAGATGAGGCTGCAAGTTTGTGAATCTTCGTGAACTTCCAATCCGCGTCATTACGATACACTGTCTTTTTGGATCGGAATGTTCTTTTTCATAACCATAACCTTCACTTTGCAAATAAACGTGTTGCACCAGATTAGCTTTGGGTGTGATTTTGGAGCTCGTTTCTATCTTCAATGATCTGTTATGTTTTGTTTTTTTTCCTTGGAGGACATTGAGAATTCATCCCTTTGAAATGCCGTGTCCTTTGTTTCTTAATCCTTTATTAGCGTCACTAATGAAATATTGCCTTAGAAAGAAGTCCCCCGGTGGGACAAAGTCAAGTCTATAAACTTACAGTGCTAAGATCTGGGGTTTGATTCTCCGCGGTGGACACAGAAGATAGCCCAATCTGGTATTGATTTTTAAAAAAAACAACCTTGGAGAGAGCTGTGATAAACACTCCAGCAACAAGTTACGGTAGTGGCATTGCACTGTCAAATAGTCAGGAATTCGTCATGAATCAAAAATATGTATAGAGAGAGATATTAATTATATCGAACTTGGCGCCACGACTTCATTAGCGTACTCCAATAGCTCTCTTCATTTTTTCATAAACTGACTTTGTGTAATTCGTAAATATCAGTATCACGTTGATTTTACTGTGAATTATATAACTAACTATTCATGCATTCTAAGCTGTTGTGCTTACACTAACTTATGGTAATAAAGGTAGTCAGTCAGCTGTTAAATATGAGACCAAGCGTGAATTTCCAAACTAATGAAAACCCATACACTTTTATTAATATCATGAAAATACCACGACACTTACAGCATTTAAAAGATATAGAACACTTTCTGTCCTCAGCAGATATTGAAGACCTTGAAACTATATATTCATATACACGTGAATGCAACATTCCATGCACCCATATTTAAGATGAACGTCCGAAATAAATAACAGTTTGGTCGACTAGAACTAAAACTGCAGTTGAAATACACTGTATAACTTAACAATATCCTTTCTGGAATGTGAAGTTTTATGCAGAAGCTTTCAATGAAGATTTTATGCACAAAATAGAGAGACTGACTTGGTTTGAATTTTACGCAAAGCTATTTCAGGGCTATTCTGCACTAGTTCCTAATTTAGCAGTGATAGATTAGAGGGAATGCAGCCAGTCAACATCACCACCAACTCTTGGGCTACTCTTTTATTAATAGTGGGATTGGCCGTCATATTATATTGGCCCTACGGCTGAAAGGACGAGCATGTTCGGTGACGGGGTTTGAACCCGCGACCCACAGATTGCGAGTTGAACGCCCTAACCATCAGGCCTTGCCAGGCTCTAAATAGAAAGAGCGTGCTGAAGAAGTGTGTCGCAACAAAATTGTTAACAAGCACGCTGTTGAAACGTCTGGCCATAACACGCAAGAACTCATTATGCTGTAAAGTTAAAAACAAAATTACTTCCTACATAAAATATGTTACCTAATGGATTTTGTTAAACGATAAACACAAATACATTGTGTTTTAACTTCAATGATTAACACGGAATAAGCCAAAATCTCTCACCAGCGACGCAACTCGCAAGGAAAATTCCTTGACGATATAACTCATTTGGAATTCTTATGTCTCTGTTACTCGTACAAATACTTTAAGATGAAAATATTCAGAAGATGAAATCAGATTAAGATTTTAAGATATATTTTATTCCACTATACCAAGTGTGTGTTGAGGATTTATTGCAACTATTTCAGTTTGAAAATCAGTAGAGTAATGGTTATATGCTGTTAACAGTTACCATGTTAATAATATTATTAGTGATATCTTTACATGATTTCTTTTCTTTAGCAGTTTAAGAGCAGCAGTACTTCAAGCAATCTTTCATCTTGCGATAAAACCAAATAACCACTTCCATTAAATGTATTTCATAAACTTCACTTTACAAACGGAAATGTTTTATACTTTTAAAAACCTAATGGACTTCTCGTTTACATTATTTTTGTCCCCCAGTGGCATAACGGTATGTCTGCGGACTTACAACGCTAGAAACCGGGGTTTCGATAACCTTGGTGAAAAGAGCACAAATAGCTCATTGTGCTTAACTTCAAACAAACAAACGTCATTCTTTTCCTAACCCTACTGCCTCAGTACTAAAATTGCTCAATCATTCTGTTACGTTTTGTCCCTTTCTTTATCAGCGGGGTATTTTAGAGAGTACACAACCACGCGTTAATCCTGAGTAAGGAAGCACATTATTCTATTATAATAATAGGTAGACAAACAACGATTTATAAGCATAATGAAGTGGTTTATAGATGGTGGAACATACTAGATGTTTCGACAGAACATTTATCTGTCGTCTTCAGAAGATATTGCTTGAATCTGTCACTTGAAATTAACAGCTCAAATTTGGCTGTTTTGTACGACAGGATCATCTCCGCAGTTTTATCAGTACTCGAGATTTCACCAACGGATCCCACGAATCCCTTAACGACTTGATAGTAGTCATGGATCAGTGTTCCCTTTTGTGACTAAATGATGCAAATGAAGATCTTCGGGGTTTCACTTTAAGTCCAGCTATATTAAACATTGTCTGCAGTGGCACGCTTGCAACTGCTAACATAAGATGAATACCTGCCCACTTTTAAACAGATGAAAACAATGATTCACTCTTCTTCCAAAATCTAAGGAGATCTTCAAGCCCCCCCCCCCCAATAACTCAATGCATATAGACTTGGTCATTCTTATCAACCCTCTTACCATCAAGTAAGCATGATGTACGTGCGTGTGTTGAGATAGCTTATAGATATATATATATATATATATAAGATATGTGCTTATTTAACGTCCCCGTAGCGGTCAAAATTATATTCCTGCGCACTCCCCTGAGTGTGATGAGTAAAGCAATATATCAACTGATTTAATTTTCAACCTCAGCGAAACCCAATGTTGCATCATCGCTAGAACTGTCAAGCAAGTATTGCCTACATTCGCTTCAGTTTTCTTGGTCATACTTATTACTCTTATCTTACTCAGTGTTACTTTTGTTTCATACTTATAACTTTTCTCTTCCTCAGTGTTACTTTTGTTTAAAGTCACTCTTTTTTTTCCTGCACTTTTGTAGATGATAATATCAGTAATTCACAACCAGCTGTTTTGCTTTTAACCATCTATTTGCCTTCATCTTACTTACAGCACCACCGAACGTATACAAACTGTTCTATATTTCCTCTCCAGTGTTCTTTAAAACATGAAACAAAGTCTTTTTTTGTAAAGAAATGTAACATGTAGACCTAAATAGGACACATTATTGTACATATCGATCTACCCATAAAGTAGAAGTCACAGAGTTTTTCGATCACTTAATATCTCCTTCATTCCAGTTATAATATCATGGTACAAATCATCCAATGCGACATTACTGCTTTTCTGCAGATTCTTTGAAACCATTCCTTTTCAATTGAATTAAAACTTATTGTATATCTTACAAACTACAGGTAATTAAATAGGTTTGGTTTGTTATGAATTTCGCGCAAAGCTACTCGATGGCTATCTGCGCTAGCCGTCCCTAATTTAGCAGTGTAAGACTAGAGGGAAGGCAGCTAGTCATCACCACCCACCGCCAACTCTTGGGCTACTCTTTTACCAACGAATAGTGGGATTGACCGCTACATTGTAACGCCCCCACGACTGAAAGGGCGAGTATGTTTGGTGTGATGGGGATTCGAACCCGCGACCCGCAGATTGTGAGTCAAGCGCCCTAACCACCTTGCCATGCCGGGCCGGTAATTAAATATCTTTATTGAATTGCCACTGAGTCTTAGGCACCACTAGCCTTGCCAAACATCACTAGAATATCTATATTTTTAACAATGGTTTTCTTAGCAGCTTTATGTTTATTTCAAAAGTGAGAAAAATGTGTTCCACTCGCGGTTTTTTTTATCATATGACGTAATTTGAGGTTTTTCGTCCATCTTTGTGAGCAGATACGTCTTTAATGCAAGGATTGGGGTAACATCTATTAGGGTGCTACCATCATAAAACCCAAGGTAATTCCAAACCTCTGAAAAAGTTCCACTGCTTTTATTGATTTTATTTGAGTAGATCTAAGCTTTCCTCCTTGTTAATCTAAGAGAGTGGACACGTATTTGTTCTCTTTTCTCACCCCTGATGTTTAGAGACTAAGAACCATCTTAATTAGGCCCTATATCTTGGGAACTTTAGAAGAAAATAATGAAATATCACATTCAACATCTGTAGCTACGCATTATCTAAGCTTGAAATATGAAATGCTTGTAAGCATGCGATTTTTGTTACTTATTGGTGATTAATAAGTTGGTTTGACTTGTGGAGTAAATTAATTTTAACATTAGTGTAATGTGGAAATCTACAGAATATGTGTCGACAAATCATTTCACAAAACAAAGATTCGTATATAACATCCTCATTCTGTGAGGAGAACATTGGCTAACACTATCTCTATATATTATATCTCAGTTACACATGAAAAAAAGATTATGAAGTCTGTAGATTTATATAGAGGGTCCAGATATCTGCAGCTTTGAAAATACAAAACAACCTTACAAACGTTAATGTACGTCTCCTCGGTTTAACTGTTAGACGATACATTTCTCCCAAACTTGCTACGTAACTACATAATAACTTCGGATCTTTTCCGTTTGATGCCCACCAACAGTACAAAAATAATATTTTCTGTGGAAAGCATATAGCAACATCCTGAACGTGGAAGGTTATTTTTACCGGCACGAAACTGTAAACCACGATGAAAATTTTGTAGATCCTGAAACTTGCAGCCATACCAAAATATTTAAAGTATGTAGCACAGTTTAAAGCAAAGAAATAAACGTCAATGTGGAACTCATCATCAAATGATTGAATCTTATCTTTGTGAATGTATATGAAGAATGATGAACAAAGATGAAGATTTATTCAAAAAAAATTGTTTAATATTACAGAATTCGTTAAATAAATATCATATAATTTGTTTAATATTACAGAATTCGTTAAATAAATATCATATAATTTGTTTAATATTACAGAATTCGTTGAATAAATATCATATAATTTGTTTAATATTACAGAATTCGTTAAATAAATATCATATAATTTATTTAATATTGCAGAATTCGTTAAATAAATATCATATAATTTGTTTAATATTGCAGAATTCGTTAAATATATATCATATAACGTTTTATTATTAATTATTTTATTTTATTGCATTACTAGTGTTATTTTCAACACGATCTGTTGGTGGGCACCAAAAGGAAAAGACCCATAACTTCTAACATAAATATGTCACAGTTATCACAATATACTGCATTGAATATAAATTATGCTTATAGATCATACTCTTGGGTTCTTTTCTTTTAATAGTGATTTTTTTACAGTATATTGTAGTTGAATTATGATTTTTTGAAGCAACCTGGTACTGTCCATTATATTTTTTGTCTAGATAAATGTAGTTAGGCTTATCCTACAATTATATGGATGAATAACTTCTAATATGTTTGCTTTAAAACGCATATTGGTACTAGATTACCGTATCAAAACCTTATTACACTAGTAGCATGGATCTAAGCTTACGAAGCAAAATGGCCCGGCATGGACAGGTGGTTAGGGCGCTCGACTCGCAATCTGCGGGTCGCGGGCTCGAATCCCAGTTACGCCAAACATGCTCGCCCTTTCAGCCATGGGAGCGTTATAATGTGACGGTCAATCCCCCTATTCGTTGGTAAAAAAGCAGCCCAAGAGTTGGCGGTGGGTGGTGATGATTAACTGCCTTCCCTCTAGTCTTACACTAGCGCAGATAGCCCTCCTGTAGCTTTGCGCGAAATTCATAACAAACAAACAAACAAAATCAAGCAAAAATGAGGTCAGTCTTATGGCTTGCTATGGCAGTAAATCACCAGTAAAGAATTTGCTAATTCACAAAGCCAACTTTCCGCAATTATAAGCTTGCGCGCACATACAGATAAATACTTGCGCCAATTCCAACAGCTTAATTAGACTACTGGCTGAGCAACAGTTTGTATGGTAACGAACGTTTCTTACGTCCTTTAAGACACATGTTAAAAGCGTAATAAATATTTGGCATTCAAAAGGCTGTATGTATAAAATATAATAACAGGTGTTTTCGTATGAAATACCTATAAATCTATAAGAAGCTAATACGTGTTAAGTAGGTAGTAAATTCAGCTTCAGATTTTTATCGGCGGCGGTAATTTCCAGTTGTATGTTAAACTATTTAAAAGTTTCCTGTTTTCAGAATACATTTTTCGTATATTATAGGGAATGAAATGTTTTACAAGCACCATGTGATTTAAATCACTATTTACATTTAACTTCGTTTAATTATGTTCCTCACGAACGTCTCTCGAGCCGAAAACAGGCAATTGACAACCCTGGAACTTTTGGCTATTGTTAACCAAGTAATGTGATTACGCCCTAAAGGAATGTTTACCGCTCGGTTGAATGAATTGCGCTCTGGTTTACTCTATTACGTCACGTGCACATGATCATGGAGGATTAGTATAGATGGCGCCTTCAGATTATTTGTGTGTCTTTGACGAGTGAACGAGAGTAGCTAAGCGTGAATAGCCGGCCAAGGACGTCCTCGAGGCACAATTTGGGCATGGCTCCGTCTGACAGCTGAACTCTTGTAAGCCACTATGAATTAGGGGCCAATTTTGGCACCCCCACTCTTGTCCTGACCGCCGACACTTACGCAGAAGTCGAGGGTGGGGCAATGCTACGAACGTTTCTTTCGCACCTCGGCTACCGCAGGAACGTTTGTTCTAACCGACTGACGATCAGTCTAGAGATGAAAGGTTTCGGAGCGGTTCAACTGCTTATTCCTTGGCTATTGTAATGATAAAATGAGGTAGCTTGTGGATTATTAATTTACCACCCTTTATTTTGCTTTCAAAAGCACGGAAACCGGTTGCTGAAATATGTTTGCTTTAAAACGCATATTGGTACTAGATTACCGTATCAAAACCTTATTACCTATGGCAGTAAATCACCAGTAAAGAATTTACTAATTCACAAAGCCAACTTTCCGCAATTATAAGTTTGCGCGCACATACAGATAGGGTAAGAAAGTAATTATAGGTCTCTTTAATTATTTGAATATCCCATAATCAGCTAGAACTTGTATGTTAAAGGTTTATCTTATTAAGTCCTTTCTCTAAGGAGGAATACTAAATAGTTGTAGAATATTGCAGTACAAGCAACGTTTATACCATTTTATCATGGGGTAAAACTATTCATAATTAATTTATATATATATATATATTAATTTATTCACTGAGGTAACTCGATAATGGGATAAAATTGATCACTCATTGAGGTAACTCGATAATAGGACGAGATTCATCATTCACTGGGGCAACTCGAGAGTGAGGTAAGTTTCATCTTACACAGAAGTAGCTCTAGAGTGAGGAGAGATTCATAACTCATTGAGGTAATTCAATAATGAGACGAGATTCATCACTCATTGAGGTAAATCGATAATGAGGCGAGATTTATCACTCACTGGGGCAACTTGAGAGTGAGGTGAGGTTCATCTTACACTAAGGTAACCCTAGGGTAGGGCACGATTCATAATTCATTGAGGTAACTTGAGAATTGGGCGAGGTTCGTTACCCACTGAAGTAACTCGAGAGTGAGATAAGGTTCATCTTTAAATGAAGTAGCTTTAGAGTGGGGTGAGATTCATAACTCATTAAGGTAACTCGATATAGGGACGAGGCTCACCACTCACAAAAGTAATTCGAGAGAAAGTAAAGCTTCATCACCCATTGAAATACCTCGAGAGTGAACACTCGAACTCAATTATTAAGTTAGCTTGAGAATTGAATGGGTTGACAGTTGAAAAAGCTCGTGTGTAATGATGATTAGGAACTAAGTAAATTATCGTGTGTGCGGTGTATTTCGAACTATGGTAAACCAAGAATGAAGTAGATTAAAAACTCGTAAGTTACGTAAGCTAACTAATAGATTAACTTAGGGTATCGGAGGATTACTCATTGTGTTAACTCTTAGGGTGAGATGGATTAACAGATGAGAAATCTCATTAGCGACGTAAGCTAAATAGTAAAAACATGAAAAGTGATGTGATCATTCACTGAGAACGAGATAGTGGCTGACGAACGCAGAAGTCATGTTTTAGTGATTAAAAAGTGCTAGTGATGAAACGAACAACGACAGTGAAGGAATGAAGTATATATATAGTGTTTTGTTTGTTTTGAATTTCGCGCAAAGCTACACGAGGGATATTTCAGGAAATGACTGGCAGATGATTAAGGCGTCGTGGGTCAGTGAAAAGGCCTTCACGGACTCCCGATTTTACACTATTGCACTTTTTGCTTTTGAATATATCAAACACGTGAGGTTTGTCACACGTCCACATAACCCAGAAGATGTGAAGCAGAAGTTTTGTTTATTTTGAATTTCGCGCAAAGCTACACGAGGGCTATCTGCACTACTCGTCCCTAAATTAGCAGTGAAAAATTAGTGGGAAGACAGCTAGTCATCACCACCCACCGCCAACTCTTGGGCTACTCTTTTACCAACGAATGGTGAGATTGGCCGTAATATTATAATGTCCCCACGGCTGAAAGGGCGAGCATGTTTGTTGGGACGGGGATTCTAACCAGCGACCCTGAGGTTGCGAGTCGAGCGCCCTAACTACTTGGCCATGCAGGGCCTTTTAAATATATTAACAAACAAACTAGGTCCGCATCTAATATACTGTATCTACGGGTTAAGTATAATTTTGAATTCACAAGAGAAACCAAGAGATAATAATTAGTAGTGACTGGAGCCGGACATGAACTCGTGGCTAGCTTGCAAGACTGTGATTCACAAATTCTATGGTTCGTATCCCATTGTCGCAAAAATGTGTAGTGTGCTTTACGTCTGTGGATGCGTTTAAAAATTATGGTAGATACCTCTTTTCGAATACAGCAACCCAAATGTTTGTGGTGGATGTTATAGACTAGCTGCCTCATCTCTAGTCTGTCACTTGATGGATCAGCAGTAAGTTACGGACTTACAATTCGTCAATGACATCTTCAGTGATTCTATGAACAGACTCATTGAGTTCCTGTGGTCTTGCTCCTGACTTTGTTAACTTTTTTCTGTGCTTACACGAAAAACAAAGAGTTGATTTCAGTTCTGTCTTCAATGTTTTAACCTTCGTCTCTATACGGGTTTTGTCATTTTATCCAACCTTGCAACAACCATGTAACTATGAAACTATACTATAACTTTTAATGTAATAAGTGTATTTTCTCGAAATTTCGCAAGCTTTTATTAAATATTACAAGTCTTTTGTGCACAAACAAGCACACACACACAAATACATTGTTTTTTTAATTAATTAATTTTACAAAAGATATTACAGCGAATTTATGGAATCAAAGTCTGACTAATCTGAGTGTAAGGTGATTTTCGTAAGATTAAAAATACTTTTTTCATCTTATAGTTATCATATTTCATTTTCATAACCTTTCGAACCTCCTAATTGAATATCAAAAGTTTTTCCAGTAAAATGTTATATTTTATCTGTTATTTTCTTTAACTGAACGTGCGGATAGTTGTTTGATAGTGTTTAAGTAGAGTATGACTAAATTAATAGTTTTACTCAGAACATCTAACAGAAATAACAGATGAGGTATTTAAATTCGATGACGAAGAACCCACTTGAGACTAATAATGGTTGGAGACGGCTTGAATGAATAATAAAGAAAAACTTTAATATAAGTTTAACATAACAGCAAGTCTACAACGTTTCGATAAGGTTTTGTCATCATCAGGTAGAAGTAATTTAAACTGACACGGATATATATATATATATACAGTATTGAACAAAGAAGTCACATGACCGGAAGTGTTGGTTTAGAGTAGGATGGTTTTGTTCAATTAAGATAGATTCCTTGATTTTTCGTTTGTTTATGTT
>NW_013665610.1:4727252-4767102 GCF_000517525.1 Limulus polyphemus
GACAAACAACGTTCATTGAATATCTTGCTAGTGATATATGAGTTCACGTTCCTGAGGTGAAACAGCTAATATATTGAATCAACCACTAGAATGCTCCGTAGTCGAATATAAGAACGATGCGATGCTAAAACTAATATCAGTGGTACTGCCAACCATTTTCTAAATGAAGTTGATGTTGTGATTACTTCCAGTGTGTTCCGCGTCATCCCCCATTCCCGGAAGTAATTTCACTTTAGAATGCTTGAATCTCTTGCCATTAAGCTAAAAGAAAATCAGCTCTTAGCCAGAAGATGAGCGAAGTATCACTACATCTTCAGTTGTGAAATATAAAGGACAGAAAATAACATGGATAATTTCATCAGTTGAATATGTTGAACTTACATATGTGAACATGTTCAGGGGACAAGCAAAAATATTATCAAATAAAAGCAACTACATTCTAAACATAGAAGAAAGGGTAATTCCGAGGAAGTGCAATTTAGTACAACTAATTATAATTTCATTTTTCTCATATAAAACAATTTAATGTCTTGAGTTGAAAATAATTCACTTGCGCTGATTTTACGTATAATATATAACTGAATTTAATAAAATTATATTTTAACCTATATAAATATATAGTACATTATTTTACTTTCGTTGTTTTTATATGTTATTAGGAATAACTAACGACCTCCCCACAACTGGCAGCAGACGATGAATGGTAAGTTTAGATATTGGCTTGAGAACTGTATCCCCATTGATGTTCGGGTCCTAGTTTCGTAGATATTTCTTTACCAGAGCAGGTTTTATTATTATCATATTATGGCTTGCAACCAGTTTTATTCGTCAGTCTTGTATATGCGTTTTCTTGTTTTTGGCTTAATTGTTTCGAATTAAAAAATAATAAAGTACAAGACAGAGAAATACTGTTGAGTTACGCTCTCTTTTCTTTAATTACTATAACCGTTGAGATATCTGTAGACACACATATATATATAGCTAACAACTCAACAACAAAGTAATACTATCAAATAAAACCGAACTGATATGCTTAAAATGACGTGACTTCTTCAGATTTTCTTTTTCATTAAAAAAAAGTTTTTAAGGCTCAACCATAAAGTTTACGTATACATAGTTTGCTACGGTACAAACTATAAGTTAATATGTCCTCGAAAACTAGAAAGCACAATTTTATGAATTGATATGTTTCCTCTTTCTGTACAGATCTCTTTTAATACCATCAACTCTCCAGCCATAACGAAAACGACTCTAATATACAAGGTTTTGTAAACTGCAATTGTGAGAGAAGCAAAGTATTGAATTCTATCCTGTCTTTGTATATATATTTACCTGAACCTTCAATGGTGGTGGTGATCTTGACTGCTGAGCGAGATCTCTGTAAGATCACAACTTAAACGCATTTGTAAACCCATCACATGGGGATCCAATAAATCACGCCAGTGTTCAGTTACCGTTTTGGTGGCATAATGCAAAAATGTCCTTGGACATTTTATTAAACTGAATTACACATGTGTTAAAACATTAAAGCTGATATTTAGGGGATATTTTTTTCTGTTTGTACATAATATGATCTATTTGGATGATAAGCACTTAGTTTGATAAGGATGATGACATAATATTTATCAATCACGGAGTATGTATAATGAATTATTCCTACTGAGTCGTTTTGAAACGTTAATAGAATAGTTTTATCACAGATGATGTGATGTAGCATGATGATGTTAAGCCCGTATAATTTATCGTGATCACGATGCATACAACACCAGACCTACGCTTATTTCTCTGTGATCTTGCAACGTTAATAGAACAGTTTTAGCACAGGTGATGTGATGTAACATGACGATGTTAAGCCATTATAATTTATCATGATCACGATGTATACAACACCCGACCTACGCTTGTTTCTACTTCTTCGGCACAGTGGAAACGGGATATATCAGCACAGAGGAATTTTCGTATATGTCTCTTAGGGAATGAGGAGGGGGTTCTCGTTACTACTGAATTTTACGTAACTTCCTGTGATATCAAACGTATGGATAATCACATGTTTAACGTTCTCTGAGACACTTCTATACCATTTATTATCTTACATTATCTGTATAAAAATGTATCGGTATTAGCTACGTCTAAAATACTTATTTTTGCTGAATAATTCAATAAAATTTAATTGCTAGTATTAGATAAGGCATCCATCAAACTTTAAAATCGATATGAAAACAAAACTGAACTACAGCTTAAAACTATCTAAACTTTTGCGATATAGGTAAATCACAATAAAGATAACCATGTTTTTTGTATCAACTTTTAGGTACATTATCTAACCACATTATTTTCAAAAACACGCGTTCCAATCTTTATTGCTTATAAGATTGTTTGTAAGTGTGGGTTGTGTTGCACAAGTATTAAAGGCAGCACCCCCTGATGGAAGATAAATAAGTAAAAGAAAACTAATTTCCTCTTTTATATTTAAGTTAACACTAATTTCCTCTAGGGTTATTAAAAATTCTCCCTTGCGATTCCGTATTAAAGACTGTGTTAAATGTGATATATATATTTGTTTTTGTTTTTTCAGACTTCACTGTCAATGCATTTTGTGTAGAATGGATTCGTGGAAAATGATGACAAAAATGAATAAAAGCAACAGTTTCTTTTCAACAAATAAATACTAAAAATGAATAAAAGCAACAATTTCTTTTCAACAAATAAATACTAAAAATGAATAAAAGTAACAATTTCTTTTCAACAAATATCATAAATACTAAAAAATGAATAAAAGCAACAATTTCTTTTCAACAAATAAATACTAAAAAACGAATAAAAGTAACTATTTTTTTTCAACAAATAAATACTAAAAATGAATAAAAGCAACAATTTATTTTCAACAAATAAATACTAAAAAACGAATTAAAGCAACCATTTCTTTTCAATAAACAAATACTTATTTACACTTGGATATGGCTTAACAATTTGAATTATAAAAAACTTATAAAGTAACGAAAAATATAACATTAGATGTCAACCACACTATGCCTGCTATGTTCAGTACCGACGAGGTTTTACGCTCAATACCAATGCGCATCAGGTGGTTGAGAAACGACGAACATAGAACTGGTTGAGACGCTACTTATATCATCAGTTACTTGAACAACAGTTGACCACAGCGTCAACGAGAGAAGACTACATTAGTAATTATCATAACTTATGAAAGTTAAGTAAAATGTAACAATATGTCAACCAAACTATATCTTCTGTATCCAGTGCCGACGAGCCCTTTCGCTCATCAAGCCATCTGGGATATGACTGATATAAAAGTGGTCGAGACGAAATGTATATCATTATAACTTCCACTGTTTTGCAAAAAGATTTAATATAATTTAGTGTAACTCATTGTAGTATGAAGTATCCTAGCGTTACTTAAATAATGATAAACAGACTGTATAATACTATTTACAAGCTTGAAGATTATACGTAGCAAGGCCTTAAAATATTTCATAACAATAGAATTTAACAGGACAGTGTTTTTGTGTCATTTGATAAATGTATATAAATATACATTGTAGATGAATATATTCCATTTGATAAATTCATATAAACATAAATTGTCAATGAACATATTCCAGTTAATAAATGTACATTGTAGATGAATATATTCCATTTGATAATTGTATATAAATATACATTGTAGATGAATATATTCCAGTTGATAAATGTATATAAATATACATTGTAGATGAACATATTCCAGTTGATAAATGTATATAAATATACATTGTATGATGAATATATTCCAGTTGATAAATGTATATAAATATACATTGTAGATGAACATGTTCCAGTTAATAAATGTATATAAATGTACATTATAGATGAATATATTCCAATTAATAAATGTATATAAATATACATTGTATATGAATATATTCCAGTTAATAAATGTATATAAATATACATTATAGATGAATATATTCCAATTAATAAATGTATATAAATATACATTGTATATGAATATATTCCAGTTAATAAATGTATATAAATATACATTGTAGATGAACATATTCTATTTCATTTTGCTCAGATTTTCAAGAACAGTTATAATTTTGCTAAGTAACCAATCGAGATCGATTGATTAAGTTGTAGAATTTCTTTAAAAAAACAATAAATAACCATGCGAACAAAAGGATATTCCCGATCAATCAAACTTTCCTTAAATATATATATATTTCAACACATAATTGTTGTTATTGTCGAAAATGCCTTGTTCCCATCAAAAATAATGTCACGGGTCAAAATGTTTTTGTGGACGACAGATTGCGGAAGTTGTTTTCTTTTAAATGACTAGTAGTCTTTTTCTTTCTATGCTGATTTGCGCTGAGTAAACATGCTTGTTTACACCCACCGAGGTCTATATCTGACTGGCTTGCATTTGCGGTGAGGCCGGGCGTGGTCGAGTGATTAGCGTAACGAACTGTGGAGCTGGAGTTCAGTTGTGCGGTCACCTATACCGCAGAAATAATCATGCTCTGCACTTTAGGACAGTGGGTGCATTGTAAGAATGACGATCAACTCCCCTATTCGGTGTCACAATAGAAGCCCAAGAGTTAACAGTGGGTGTCGTTGAATAACTGCTTTCTTTCTAACTTGTCATTTCAAAATGAGGGAAGGCTAGCGCAGGTAGCCCTCGTGTAGCTTTGCCTAAAATTCATCAACAAACACGCATTTGTGACATATTCAAAACCTGAAGAAACAAGTAATTAACAGATATACTACATGCTCCCAGGTGGCTCAGCGGTAAGTCTGGGGGCTTATAATGCTACAAATCGACTTTCGATGCCCACGGTGGGCACAGCACATATAGCCCATTGTGCAGCCTTGTGCTTAACCACAAAGAAACAGAAAAACAACATAAAAATATCAGTTTACGTGACTTCATGTAATATGAATCACAATCACTTTGTCCTAGTTTAATAATCTATCCTACAGATTTGAATTTAACAAATATCAAAACAACATGACTGTCTTTACAGATAAATAATCAACCGGTGAATATCGTAATGTTTGTAAAAATGCACGACTTGAAAACAATTAAATACTTATGTATTTGGTTGGGAAACGTGTATATGCTGCTCTTCGTGACAATTTTTACTGAACGAATACGTGCGTGTTGACGTAGAAAATAATCTTTTCTGACTAATTTGTCTAGCCTGATATTGAAAATTAGCTTCTCCTGGCTATCCTGCCTATTATGTTAATGAAGATAATCTTCTTTTGACTAACCAGTGTACGTGCATCTGTTGGAAAACAATCTCCTATGATTAACGTACGTATATGCTACTGATGGGGGCAATTTTACTCTGCATAACGTGTAAATATACTACTTTGGAATGCATACTGTTTTCTTGACTAACGTGCATATACTGCTATTGTAATTTTTTTCATCGTTGTTAAATATAGTTTTTTCTTTTGTGTATAAAAAGAATCTTACTTGACCATAACGTGAATTTGAGGAAATGTGGGGCGAGCCGAATTTTGTTGATCTTGAGCTGACTTCAGAGACTGGCAACAGACGTGCACAAGACTTTCAAATCATCAAACGTGTCATTCTTTTCTTTGCTGTTAAATAATGTTTTTTTGACTAAATTATGCGCCCTTCTGTTGAAGACACGTTTACTTGACTAATTTATACGTTCTTCTGTTGAAGACACGTTTACTTGACTAATTTATACGTTATTCTGTTGAAGACAAATTTGCTTGACTAACTTATACGTGTTTCTGTCGAAGACCGGTTTACTTGAGTAACTTATATGTTCTTCTGTTGAAGACACGTTTACTTGACTAAATTATACGCCCTTCTGTTGAAGACACGTTTACTTGACTAATTTATACGTGTTTCTGTCAAAGACCCGTTTACTTGAGTAACTTATATGTTCTTCTGTTGAATACACGTTTACTTAATTAATTTATAGGTACTTCTGTTAAAAACAGGCTTACTTGACTAACTTATCCATGCTTCTGTTGGAGACACATTTACTTGACTAACTCATACGTACTTCCGTTGAAGACTCGTTTAATTGACTAACTTATATGCATTTCTGTAAAAAATATTAAACATTTTCTTGACTATTTGACTAAATTATATTTAACTTATTCTGTTTAAGATATTGGCACTTCCTTGATTAGTATGTAAATGCTGTTATCATGAACCCCGATAGTGGTTCATAATAGGGGTTGTAAGGAATTACACAAAACCTTAAAAGAACTTCAGGCAAAATGCACCTTAAACAGTAAAGATTCATCTTAAACAACACTTTACAACTTTTACTATTGACTGCTAAGACTTTACACTTACAAAAATGAACAAAAAAAAAGCACGCATGTTAGACTTATAAACAAGGAAGAGAAAATCCGCTCAAAACGGCCCGTTTGCAATGTTTATTCTTATTATTATTCTCTGGCCAGACTACAACAAAAACATCTTGGTGTATTACGCCCAAACCTAATTCGATTTGTTTCTTCTATATTTGACATAAACTAAAAAAAAACAAAAAAACATCATAATTCTAGTATAAACGATCTTATCATTACCCCTTGAAGTTATATTTCTTAGAAATATCTGATGTTCCTTTAAAAAGCTTAAGTACAGGGTGAAACAGGAATTACCAATCAGTAACAGATGAACATTAGATGACTGTAACATGCGAATATTAAATGCTTTGTACAGTATACAATCGATGTCTTTAGGAAGCCAACCCATATATCATGTATGGAGTGAATGAGTAAAAAAATCAATACATATAATATTAAATTTTATTACACACATTCGTAAAATAATTACTTTAAACGACATGAAAGTTTATTTAAAGCGATGTTTTAGATGTACATGTTTTATTTGAAAAGGCTGCTTTTATCCTGGTAAAATTATATACACGCTTAGCTTGGGTTATGACATAGTCTAGATATACATGTGCCCATTGCTATGTATTATGTATCGAAAATTTAGTTACACAGAAACTATAAATGTTTCTTATATTCTCAAACAAATTTTCGTGAAAATCTCCAGCTAGAGATTAACATTTTACATCTCGAAGTAATGTGGTCAAACAGTCAAAGCTAGAGTAAATCATCATGAACCGTATTAGCTAGCTACTAGCTATGTATGTTATCATTATAATGTATAAAGTTATCTATCATATCAAGTATTACTTTACTCAAATTACAAATACCTATTTTGAGTTCACCAAATGTAGCTCTAGGTAACAGCATAGAGCCAAAATAGTTTGAGTAAATAATGTCTGCAGTATCTCCAGCCTTGTTTGCTTACTTTTTTTTACAATCCTATTTGCTTGTTTTCAAATTCCCAATTTAATATTTATCTTCTACAAAATAATCTCCTCTTTTCAAATGTGTTAATATATATATATATATATGTTGTTGTCCAAGTGGCCATTGAGGATAGTGTTGATGAGCAGTATTGTCTTAAAAAGTGCGCTTAAAATGACTGAGTAACGGACGCTTATATTATAACGAATAACGACATTTTACGGACTTACTGACAAAACACAAACTACGTATGACATGAATTTACATTGTGATAACAATATATAGAATGAGTAATGCCATTTTGATTAATATTAGCTGCACTTAGATTAAGTAACGTTGTTTTAGTTTCACATATTATATGCAAACTGGTTAAAATCCCTTTATTTCCAATAATTATAAACATACTGAGTAACTTCGCCTTATTTTCTGTTAATTAATTTAATAACCTTCCTTTATTTTCCATTAATTAATTTGATAGCCTTCCTTTATTTTCCATTAATTAATTTGATAGCCTTCCTTTATTTTCCGTTAATTAATTTGATAGCCTTCCTTTATTTTCCGTTAATTAATTTGATAGCCTTCCTTTATTTTCCATTAATTAATTTGATAGTCTTCCTTTATATTCCATTAACTGCAAAGATACCGAATAATGTTTCTCTACTTCACATTAACTAAAGAAAATAACGCAACAGTGCCACAGTTTGAAGAACAGAGAAAGTTAGCTAAGTTTTTGTTGGTTTTGGGCTGACTTCAGAATGGCAACAACCATGATATTTCTCAAATCGTTAAACGTATTTCGTCATAAGCTTTACGCATTAAAGTTACAAATTCCATTTTAAATATCTCTCGTTTTCCTTTATTAAACAACTTTACTATAAACGTTCTGTTGATGACGTATTTCAGTTGCAAGAGCATGTAAGTAATTTATTACTTTATTTGAACAGAAAACATTCAGATTTTAAATTCATATTAGAACATGAACAAGAGAAACATATATAATTAGCATTTTAAGATATTATATATATATATATATGCAAACTGTGGACGATGTCTCATCTTTCATGGAATATATACAAACTTTATAATGCCGTACTATTTTACATTAACTATATATATAGCAATTACATGTGTAATTTTAATTAATTACACACAGACTGTGTTACAACTTATTATTTTTAATTAACCATATGCAAATTGTGTGACGACGTTTTATGTTTTCGTCATCAATATACAAAATCATGAATAATGTTTATTTTTTCACTAACCTTATACAGACTTGTTAACGTTGTGTCACTGTCATTAGACCACTAAACTGTGTTTTTACTTTCATTTATCAATATTAAAACTAATTAGGGTTGGGCTACTTTTCCGTTAACTCGTGCAAAACGGTTTTGTTTCGATTAATCTGTTCTAAATTGTCTTTAAAATATCGACTAAAATAAATAACACATAAAGTTATTATACTGCATTTTTTATATAGAAGCAAACATTTATTTGCAATTAAAATGTATATAAGGTCTTCACGACGGATGCATGATTTTATTTTCGTATAATAAATCATTCTCCAAACATTTAACATGCTTCATATTCATTATTGGAATAAACGAAATTTAAATGTGTGCCACGAAATCCGTTTTGAATTTACGTTTCTGTTTTGTGATGGTATGCCTGCGGTGTTTGTACTCGTATCTCCACTTAACACCGTATAGAGGGTTTGGGTTTATCAGATTATAAAATGTTTCTAAGTTTAAATACTAAAATAAACATACAAGCATCATGCTACTATCTCATTTGGACAGTATGACGTCATAATATAATATTTAAATTAAGAAAAGTGCCCTTAAAATAAACTTTATAGTAAAGGAAGGTCAAGTGTGAACCTTTTATAAAACCCGATTTTATTTCTTACAATACTGTTCGGGCCCGGCATGGCCAGATGGTTAAGGCGCTCGACTCGCAATCTGAGGGTCGCGGGTTCGAATCCCCGTCCCACCAAACATGCTCGCCCTTTCAGCCGTGGGGGCGTTATAATGTGACGGTCAATCCCACTATTCGTTGGTAAAAGAGTAGCCCAAGAGTTGGCGGTGGGTGGTGAGGACTAGCTGCCTTCCCTCTAGTCTTACACTGCTAAATTAGGGACGGCTAGCGCAGATAGCCCTCGTGTAGCTTTGCGCGAAATTCAAAAAACAAACAAATACAATACTGTTCTATATCATGATGCAGTTGAATTAGGAGGAATCGTTTCTACTTCTTGAAACGTATAAATGTTCTATGCATCCCATCAAAGTCTAATATAGTTGTGGCTGTTGGATACATATTATACAATCACTGAGTTTAAGATTAATACAATCTACATAATAAAAGCCCATGCTAGGGATAATTGAAATAAAGTAGTTAAACAATGTAGTTTAATTACTTCGTTTGAAAATAGGCCAATAAATGTTAAAATTAGGGCAATGGTCAGGATGATTATTTGTTTTATTGATCTGTTTTCTTTCATTAAGCTAACTGCAAGAGCATAACAAGTGACGAGACTATTGTCTTGTTTCTTAACTCCAGATTGTTAAACCCTGTCAAGATAAAGTATATGCATAAGATCTGTTGTAATAACGAAATCTAATGAGTGATATTGTAAAGTTGGCAGAAAGTCTTCCAATAGACATTGGTATAATAAGATGAAAATATAAACTATTCTGTTAACTTCATTAAAAGCTCTAGCATAAGATATCAGTTGTTGTTTTTTGCTGTTAAGCACAAAACTACACAACGTGCTATCTGTGCTGTGCCCACCACGGATATCAAAACCAGGTTTCTAGCATTATAAGCCTTCAGACTTACCCTGAGCCTCGGGGGGTTGGGCTAAGATATCAGACTTGTGTGAATTATTTAGTTAGTTAGTTATATGTATTTGTTTGTTTTAGAAGTATATAGTAAGCCATATAGAAAAAAGAAAATGGTAATATTTGGTTGTCTCATTTTAGAGAAAAGAGAAAACTCCATCATTGAGTATCTTTAGTTCCAAGTTATGAATGAAGAAAATAACTGACATCCAATCGAACACATTATTCTTTCTTTACATTTTACCCTCACTTAGAACTTATTTAAATGTTCTATTTCACACACACATACAAATGTTTGGGAGTATGTCAGTTTCAAGTAATATATACTAACAATGCGCATATACCGGTGACTTCAATTTGATATGTTTTGTACACCCTCAATCTGTGATTAATTTAAACAGTTATACGTAATAGAAGTCACAAAAGTTGCCGTTACACACTTTTTACCAGTCACGTTGCATTCAGTTAAGATGTAATTTCTTCCGTAGATAAACACGTGACGGACTAGATCAGTAAATGCTACATATGTTTATATATATAAGTAATTAAGTAGATGTGCAAATTCACTAATTTTTTGAGCAGAAAATGACATACCCGGCTCTTCCCTTGGTGAAAGCCTGTCAGATCTGGTGAAAGTCTATAAGTAAAAGTGAACTCTCAGTCCATAATGGGCTTTCTCTTGAAGCTCTCGTAATGCACTTTAAACCTCTTACCTTAAACGTCTTGCAAGTTATTTGAAGAAGTATTTTTTTCTCTTGAAAACGCGGAAAACATGCACAAATTGGCTAAAAATGAACAAAATCTTCGTGAGGATTTTCATTAGCGTTCGTTCTCCAAGAAAATTGTTGTAAGACACGAGAAGTAGATCAGAAGTGAGGAGGTATAGAAGTCTAGTCGAGAAACTTAGCAGAAATGGCAAAACAGTTGCGCTGTTTCATGTTAAAAACAACCTATTTCACAGTAGAGATGTGGTCAAGATTTTTACTGTCTGAAGTTTATACATTTAATGCATTTAATTTAATAGTAATCTTGAGTTTAGCTTCTATGTAAAACTATATTCTACATGAAGAAGTAAGAAGTATCCTAAGAATATTTTAATGATGAAATACTTCTCTAATTCAGGTTTAAGCGCTTATTCTAATCCTAGTATAAACTGGAGGTTAAATGGTGTGAATCAGAAAACAGCGGGAAACTTAAACAGCAGCGATATCTTTATTCTCAACATTATAGCTGAATATTTTATTGCTGTATATTTTAGTTATTATGGGAAAGAAACCAAAATGCTGAAAATTTTATTTACAATCTTTGACTTGTAGAATTTTGTTGTGGTGTGAGTTTCGTTTAAACTCAACTCCTAAAAATAACTACTGCAGTAACGACATACGAGTAATTCAATAAAACATTTTACTTTTTAAAAATATATGGAAAAGTTTAATATGAATTTGCTTGCTTTTGAATTAGTAAGTCAGCATGGCAACTTTGGTCTGGATCTGTCAATTAGTTTAGGAGGAGATGCGTCTACAGACAGACAGAAAGTTTTCTTTGATATTGGATAGTTACCGGTATGTCTTAATATCTATAGCATATATGTGAACGTCTGTGTCCCTATTTTTTGCTCATCTCTGCCTCGTTTAGCTCGCCAGAGCTGGATAAGTCCATATCATGAACATCAGCAATCTACATGAATGTTAACGTGAACTCACCTTTGTATCAGCGTTATGCTTCATTAATCGAAACATTGGTTTAATTTAAAATTAACGTGGTACAATCTTATTGTATACATTAAATTACATTATTAACAGGCGTGACAATCGTATTATGTGTATTATGTTAAATGAATGTCAACATGATCTCCTTTTATGTCTACACGATAAAGTCCTAGTGTGCATTATACCACGTGATGCAATCTTAATCTGAACAGGAGGTATAGTGTGGTTGAAATATTGATATGCATTCTTCTTTACTTTCATTCAGAAGTTCGTATCAATAATTATTATAATTTTGACTAAGAAGTTAGCACACAGGCTCACACACAAAAGCTGTAATGGTTTTCAAACGAGACCCAAAACTCGAGCGCTTTCGAATTGGAGAATAAAGAAGAATAGTGAACTATTCGAAAGCGCTCGAGTTTTGGGTCTCGTTTGAAAACCTATACTTATATGAATATATACAAGACTATCTTGATGTTCGTTTGCTTCGATCCTTCTGTGTACATTATCCCATATTAATTTTAAGTGATGCATTCTTATTGTGCACGTTTTACTATAGAATAATGTTAACATTGTATCTTGACTTTCTCATGACATTTCTTTTACTTTGGCTGAAACGACTTTGATGTCAATGTGATGGAACGTTTTACTGATATGTCGCTTTTACATAAAAATAGTCACGAAAGCCTTCATTTCAATAACTTTTTAAAAAATATGATATTCCTCAAACTTAACGAGTCTACAAAACTATAATTAAAACTACAATTTTGTACCTGTAATAAAGGTTAAACATACAGAATTATGTATAAAGTTTTCTACAAGAGCATTAAACAGAGCAGTGGCTGTGAGAAGGCGAAACCTGAAAGCTGCCAGGTTATACAATTCAAGTGCACTGTAACTTACTTTCAAATATTTCTATATTGTCGAGTATTAAAAGTTCAGGGAATGCTTTCTTCCCTCTACACGACTAGAGAAAGTTTCATTTTATTCACTCTGTGTAAAAATTAGCGATTTTACCTTTTCATTTGTGATTTATTTTCAATATTCTAGTTCATTAAAACACGGAAAATTAACTACGAGTTTTGTCTTCATAGTTCCAACTTGAAAAACGTTTAAATGAACATAAAAAAATAGTACGCATCTCTCTTAAGAGTCCGTTGATTGAGGTATGATTCTGTGATCTGCCTCAATATTATTGATATATATATATATACCATAACCTTGATACCAACGTGTTTCATTCTACACATCTCTCGTGTTCACGTATCTAAGTTATCATGACAAGCGGTTAAAATATTCGTTTATCCACTGATGGCGACAAACTTAAATATCGAGAAAAGTTACTAAATATACTACGATGTGAAGTTGTAAATATAATCTCTAAAATTTCACAAGAAACTAGAAAGTTGAACGGTAAAACTTAATGTTAATCCAACTAAACTTTTAACTTAAGTATTGCTGAAAAAAAGTCGATCGTGTCGTGTTGAGTTACTGCTTTTCCAAAAAAGAAATGTTACTTGTTTGAGCTGACCTGCAAAGTTAAGGTTAAGTTTATAATGACACACACAAAATAAAATATATTTTGATATCAAGTGTCCATGTTTACTGCACTGTTTTATATAGTTAGTTTCACGCTCAACAACACCATTCTACCTGTCATTGATTGGGCAACTAATTAGTTATGTTCCTGTGATTAGAAATGATGGATTTCAGTCAATGAATTCTGTTTCCGACCAAACAGCGGACAGTTAAACTAAACCTAAAAACAGTCACTTCTAATTACAATTTGGTTTAGAATCTTACATGGCTTATCTGCGGACTCTAATTAATAATTATTTAAAATCCAGTTTC
Source organism: Limulus polyphemus (assembly GCF_000517525.1). Taxonomy (NCBI): domain Eukaryota; kingdom Metazoa; phylum Arthropoda; class Merostomata; order Xiphosura; family Limulidae; genus Limulus; species Limulus polyphemus. The sequence continues at coordinate 4,740,973 of NW_013665610.1, forward strand.
AATGAATTATCAACCGTATCGAATGGTCTGAAATGTTTACTTTTGAAATAGTGTTTTTATTTATCTGTTAGAATCTAATCATTGATAGAGTGCACTCAAAGATATGATAACTAGTATATATAAAGTTTTAACAACAATAAACAACTACTATTTTTCTAATGTTAATTATATACAGAAGAATACCTAAAATTTCATGTCAAGGAAAAATAGATTACACGGTGCATAGACAAGCTAAATGACATACAGTTCTTATCTTTTATTTTCCAGTTAACGATAAGTGAGTGGTTCATTAAGAAAAATCCAAGTAGTGTATAAAAAAACGTAACAAGTGTGTGTGTGTGTGTGTCGTGTATATTGAATTTTATAAAGACATATATAGTCTTTAAAAGATAATAGGGTTCTATCTATACTTTTAAGTTTAAGTAAAAATTTATTAAGTTAACATCGGTTGATTGTTAGTTTATAAACCCGCACCAATTCCAGTTCTATAACTACGTAAAAGTTTGCATTTTCGTGTCCATAATGTATTCACCAGTTGCTGAAAATTAATAACAACTAATTCCTTAGAACATTATATGTATGTATAATAACACATTACACATATATGAAAAACCTTTATTACTATTGTAACTTAACTTGAAATATATTAGGCCTAGAACCGAAGTAGTATGGTTGTAATTTCAGTTGATCCTGTTTCGTTTTGCTGTCTGTTTTTCTGCTTATGTCGTTGAAATTTATGCTCGTTTAAATACTTATAAAAGGTGTAAAAAACATAAAATGAAACATATATACGTGTGTGTCATCACTATAGTAATGTCAAAATATTGACTGTATTTCGGTTGATTATGTACTGCATGGACTTGACATATACAATAGATAAATTGATAATAACATGCAAATTCATAAAGACAATGGAACGGCTTGTATATAATACATAGTAAAATGTATATTATACCATTGTAAATGTTTGTTTTGTTTATTAAATGAACATTTGTGCAGAAAATTAAAGACCCAATATAGAAAACACAGAGGAATAGAGCTGTGAATTACTGTTGTTGCAGTTATCAAAATCTTTACTAAGTATTTCTATAATGTTTAATCTTAAAATTCATTTGTGAGTTAATTAAGACGTTATTATTCACAAAAAAACTAAAGAATTAACCCATGCCACGGTATAATAAGTGTGAGAAAATATAATAACAACAAACTATGCAACAGTGGCTTCAAACTTTAAAAGGAAGTTGTATACAGAAGGGGATTATAAGTTAAGTTACATTTTATTATAAAGATGATCCATTATATGTGTGTGTGTGTGTGTTGTAGCATCCATCACCTTGAGTTGGCTGACTTGAATACCGTAAGTCTTGGTATAGTAACTGGAAACTGTCGACGGTGTACAAGGGCTATTCTGTTTTAGCAGTTTTGCCAGAGAAAGGAAATAAAAAATAACATCCTGAAATAGGGTACATTTCCACTTTTTTGTATAATTTAACGACAATAGTATTCAGTTAATTAAATGAGCAGGGTATGCAGCTAGCATCTAATGAGGTCATTAGGGATTTAATAAAGAAAAAGAAAAAGGAGGAACACTATCTTACATTGTCCTTTATACAATCTTTGCTTCTTTAACTGGTACTATCAGCTAGTTGTATTGTGAGTTTCTTCAGCTCACGTACTTGAAGATGTAGCAAGAAGAAGAGTAGCTGCTGAAGTTTCAACCAAAATCTTATACATATATATTAATACTTAGGCCTTAGGTTGAGGGAAACTAATTACTGAACTTTCACAGGAAATTGTCATTTGGATTTAAATACACACAGTATACATATATCTACATCAAATTAGTTTTGTCTATTTTACACGTTTTGTTTCTTAACCTAACTCCAATATTTTAGACCCGAAACTGAAACTAACGTTTTGTGTTTGTGTGTGTGGTGAGGTTGTGTTAAAAGATAACATAACAGCTTTCATTACTTACAGGGTTTAAAATAATGTGGCACTTAAACTGTAACTTGTAAGCTTGTGACACCATATTTATTACTTTGTTCGTGAATTGAAATTGACCTTTACAAAAGAATTGCGTGCACAGTAAAAATGCTTTAGTTATATATATGTCAATCATAGTACGAGAAGTTGAGTTGAAACATCACATTTGGTTATTATGTAACTGTTTTTTATCAGTAAGGCATATGTTTGCAATGCCTATTAACAATACTTTATATATATATGATTTTAGTCTATGTTTTCATTGAACACCAAATTTCAGGGTTTTCTTTACGATTAAGATTTCCTCGAACCTCTGAGTATATAAATGCAAACTGCCAGAAACAATCCTCCTTAGCTTCAGGAATTAAATGTGAGTATAAAACACGACAACTCTTCAACATAAAATAAAAAAAAAGATATATCCGTGCTTTTGGTGTGAGGAAAGAAAAATAGATTTGTTGAAACTCTTCTGGCACAGCCTTAAGCAGATAGTTTATTGACATAGCAAATTCATTATTCAGTACCTGGTGAGATTACAATTAGTCACCCAGACACATTGCATTCGTTATCAAAGAAAATATATAAAATTATGAATTTTATAGATTAAATAAACCACTTAACTATTCATATGATAAACACTTACACGAGGAGAACCTATCTTAAAATATTCCTTCATTGATAACAGTAACTGAATGTCAGGTGTAGCAATTTGTAATCAAAACGCCAAAAACGTTAGCTTAGTGGATCAAAAAAAAAAGTATCTGATGCTTTGATATCTAGAACGCATGCGCTAACTTTCAAAGTATTAATGACTGCGCTATATACTAGTGAAGTATTTCAACCAGTTTTGTACTGGTTCAGTTATGATTCAATGATTTTATCAAAGTTAGTCACTCAAGCAATAAGTTATCAAAGTAAGTCACTGAAACGTGATTTTGTCAAAGTCATTCAAACAGTAACTTATCAAAGTCAGTCACGCAAACATGAAGTTGCATAGCAAAATTATTCGTGCTAATAAAAGAAATATAATGAGTAGACTCTAAGCTTTTCTCATTTCCGGTTGTTCTAACAGAAAATACTGGCTTTGATTATTAAAATGTTCTTTGTGTTTGTTTAAAGTGCTATAGACTTAATCATAAAAATATAAAAGAAGTTGATAATTTATGCCTTTATGTTGGTACTGTGAAATCAATAATAACTACAAGGAGAAAGTCCCAGTATTATAGCTTGATATTGGTATTGTAAAATCATTATCAACAACAAAGAGAAAGACCCAACGTTATAGTTTGATACTATTGAAACTATAACAATTGGTCTTTCTTCTTGTTGTATTTTATACTGATTTTAAAGAATACCGGTACTTTAAAATAAGTATAAACAACAACAAAGAGAAAGACTAAATGTTATAGTTTGATACTGTTACTTTAAAATCAGTATAAAATACAACAAGAAGAAAGACCAATTGTTATAGTTTGGTATTGGTACTTTAAAATAAGTATAAACAACAACAAAAAGAAAGACCCAATGTTATAGTTTGATACTGTTACTTTAAAATCAGTATAAAATACAACAAGAAGAAAGACCGATTGTTATAGTTTGATGTTGTTACTTTACAATCAGTATAAACAACAACAAGAAGAAAGACCAATTGTTATAGTTTGGTATTGGTACATTAAAATAAGTATAAACAACAACAAAAAGAAAGACCCAATGTTATAATATGATATTGGCTTTAAGATTAGTACCAACAACAACAATGAGAATTTATTGATGCAGTACTTTGAAATCAACTGTAGTTTCTATATATATATAATATTGATATTTCGAACAAAATATGTTTTCTACTAAACTGTAGTTGAACATTCGTAGCAAAATTATCCCATTAGGAGCGCTTGGTCATGCATGGGTTATGCGATTTATAAAATAAAATCTAAGGGATTTCAGTTGCTAATGGCAAGTGTATGAAATGTTTTAATGTTAATCATAATTTAACTTTTAAGTTCAGATTATAATTGCATAACTAATCTTTTCGAATCATACTAGTTATAGGTGTTTCACAAAAATTACTTTGATAACATGAACTTCAGATTACTTACACGTATCAAAACAAACATTATGAGGACAAAAGTGACTAAAACAACAACAATAGTAGATAATTCTATAAATAATAAATAAACTTAGGATATAGATTGGAAGTCAAAAAGTAGCTAATAATTAATAATGCGAAATTATATAAGAAACTGAGAATTAAAATTAAACCATACAGTGAATAAAATTCGTTGAAATCATTAGTTGTTTTTCCTCGCTGTTAAGTAAAAAATATTTCAGTTGTTATCTCAAAAATACTTCAAGGAGTTCAGCCAATTTGTTTGTTTGTAGTTAAGAACAAAGTTACACAAAGGGCGATCGGAGCGAGCTCTGCTCACCGTGGGTATCGAAACCTGGTTTCTAGCGCTGAAAGTCCATTGGGGGGGAGGGCAACCAGTTTGTAAGATATTTTGACCATACGCTTGGCTACAGTGTAAAATAATCTTCATAACTCTTGAAAACTAATCATAAAAATAGTGATAATGAAAATGTTATCCAAAATTTCTGTGTTTAATATTTGGGAAGAAAACTTCGAAGTGTATTAGCAGTGATCGAATTCAATACAATTTGTCACAAGATTTTTGAAAATATTTCTGTGTTTTCCAAGATCACCAAATGGCCCGAAATAGATTAAATGTAATTACCCTTCTATTCACATACTCTTCTACCTTCTCATGTGTTTGTAAAAAGCGTTTAAAAATAACGTTCCATTGTCTGAATGGTTGAAGGAATATCACACAGATAAGTGCCGATTTACTGCTGTTACACTGAGAACCTTCGTTTTTTTTTTGTTTTTTTCATCTTACCATTCATTATCTAATCAAATACGTACTTTAACTAGTTTTATAATGTTGCATCACAACGTCACTAGACTTTAACTTATCAGCATACTTTTACTGTTTTGTAATAGACAATACACTACTAAAGCTTGGCTATCATTTTATACATGATATATGAAACAAATGTTTCACAGTAATCCTATGAAAATATCATTATTTTAATATACTACTACACTAAACGTTTGATACAGAGGAATTTGGCATTTAAAACTCTATCAATGGCGTGTTCTTTTGAGATACTACAATGACATCAGCTTTGCCCTTAATACAATGTTCATTCATATTCAAATACTCACACACACACTTTAACTTGCTTTCAAATTATTTTTATTCCATATATTTAGATTGGTGGAGACAGCCTTTGTTGAGCCTAATATTTTAAGAGGAAATCAAATGGACTGGTCTATAGATCTAACAACACATTCGAGTGTTGAGTCATCTCCTGCCAAGTACATCAGTGTTAAGACCGAGAAATCATGACAGTCAATAAGTATAAAAACTATTTTCTTTATGTTTAAAAAAATCAGAAAACATTCTGAATGGAGTAAAACAAAACATGTTCTATCATAATTCTGGGTGAGTAATAAGTAATATTTTCAGAGAATTAAGGTTAATTTACATTGTTAAATGTGGTTAGAAATATAACTATTGTTCTATGTCTGGGTGTCGTAGTGTCAAAGATGAAAAGACAAAAATATATAGTACTATCAGGTTGGATAATACCGTTCTTTGTTTAAAACAATAATCGTTAATCACGGTACGATCAGAAGTCGGGTATGTAACAGTAAAGAAATTGTTTCAGAACATTTCCAAGCCTGATAAAAGGTAGAAATAACGACTAGAAACAGTTTCTATCATTATCGAAACTAAAAACCTCTAGTTCTGGGGGGCGGGGGTAACATACCCATAATTTATAAAATTATGCTCATGTGATAGGCTGGTAAACACTATAAGGAGCATTATTTACTGAAAACAAACAGTCATATGTGTACTTCTTTCGTGTTGTCGTATTATGTGTTAAGGGTAAATAGGTGCCTTACGGTGCAATTCTATTAACTGAAAAATGGGTGTAAAACTTTTGGGGAATACAAGATAAGTTAAGGGAACTTATCTGATGAACAATTTTCACCATCGAACAGTTCCCACAACTATTGGCTGTGTCAGCCATATTCCTTACTAGGCGGAAATAACTCTTGGCATTTGTAGTTACGGAAACTTTGTTCACAGCCCTCCCAAAAATAAAAGATGATGGTGATTTTAGTCCACCCCTTTCCTTCTCTTCGCTTTCCTTTTATAGAGGATAAAACATAACAATTGCTTATATGCCCCCCAAATAATTAAATAAAGAGAGACTGTCTACAAACAAAAATGTGTGTATGAAATATCAAGACAAAGTATAAAACAAAGAAAAAATAAAATAACTGATAAAATCAAACAAAAACAAATATTTGTAATGTTCCACATTAACATGGCTTATAATTAGGTCTCGAATAGTTAAATGTAAATCCATATAAAACATCTGTTCACTAAATGTATGGAGCTTAACATTAATACTTTTTACCATTCAATTCATACCACTATCAGCAAAAGCCTCCCGGGGATACAGCTGTAGGCGATAGAGTTCACAATACTAAATTTTGTGGTTAGATCCCTGTGGTGGGCAGAGCACAGATAGCTAGCTCGTTGTGCAACTTTGTGCTTTACAACAAACAAAATATATCAGCAAAAACAGAATAATGAAACTTTGGGCATATAATCACGACTACCTTCTGCATTCTTGCATGTTTGAGAAAAATGGTTACAGCCAAAACGTTGATTCGCTATGGGTTTGTGAATTTTCAATCTTGCACAAACTTATAAAGTATATAGCCTATATACTTTTTAGCATATAGTGCATGTGAAACGCGACTTATAGCGTGTCTGAAAACTCGAAATGTCTCTTTTGTGGTTATGGTAGCTAAACCAGGTTATTCTGTGTCTCCTCGTTGGTGTACTTATGTAACATTAACCTTTCGTACAAATGGTTTGCTAATTTGGTAGACCGCAGTGTTTTTATGACCGAAAGTTAGCGTTTTGTGAGGATCTGGCTGAATTGGATGATACGTCAATGTCTCATAAATGATTAATTATATTCGTGAAAATTATGGTCTAAGGAATCGCTTGTATCTTTGGTGAACTAAAAACGAAAGGTGATTAAATTTAAGAGGGTTTGAGGATTATATGTATTGTGGTTTGGGGTTTCTGCACGCTTATTTTTGCTTTGTTTTATATATTTAGATATATATATACTTAAGCTCCGCAACAGATTCGAAATTAGAATTTGGCCCATATTTACAAGAAATAAACATATAGTTGCTTTTTTTTAAACATAATCGAACGAACTTTTTGGGATATTGCAAAACAGAAGCGAAAGAGCTTCATTAGCTGTTTGATATATTCTTGGTACATATACCGTTAAGAGTTAATGTGTTAAACAGCTAATAGCAATATTCAAAATAATTAAATACGTGAGTACAATAATTGTAGATTAAAAATCAACTTATTCGTAATCTTTTGTAAGAATTCGTGAAACCCACTGTAATGTTGTTTGATGATATTATGAACTCTGTCATAGTAGAAATTGTTAAGCACTGCTCAAAGGCGCACGTATAGTTATCGTAATTAAACGAGGAAAATATATAGAATTGAATTTAACCAAATATTAACCACCGAACACTAAAATCCAACAAGATGAGTACGAAAATATAAAACTCTACTCAAAGAACATAATCAACGGTCTTCATATCCTATCACAGAATGAATGACCGTTTATTCTGTTCATTCTGTGATAGGATATGAAGACCGTTTATTCCGTTCATTCTGTGATAAGATATGGAAACCGTTTATCTTATTCATTCTGTGATAAGATATGAAGACTGTTTATTCTGTTAATTCTGTAATAGGTTATGAAGACCGTTTATTCCGTTCATTCTGTGATAAGATATGGAAACCGTTCATCTTTTTATATCTTATCACAGAATGAATAGAATAAACGGTCTTCATAACCTATTACAGAATTAACAGAATAAACAGTCTTCATATCTTATCACAGAATGAACAGAATAAACGGTCTTCATATCTTATCACAGAATGAACAGAATAAACGGTCTTTATATCTTACCACAGAATGAATAGAATAAATGGTCTTCATATCCTATCACAGAATCAATAGAATAAACAGTCTTCATATATTATCACAAGTCTGAAGCGTAAACAATGAAAGAACAACAGATTAGTTTATTGCCATCACTAAGTGTTAGAGTAAGTGTTTTGTAGGGATGTTTTAACTCTTTGTTGTTTTTTTTTAGGTGAACAAGGATAACCCAGTTTTAAGTATATGGTTGCTGATCTTCATGTATGCTTTCCAGACAAAACACCTGGTATGTTACACAATTGTTGTAAACGTACAACATTAATCAGTGAATTTAAACTGTACCTAGATTATCTACTATATATTAAATATCATTTCGTTACCAGGAATTATTAAAGATAAATGAAACAGTTCTAAGTTTAAGTGATGTGTTCCTGAATATAACATTATTTGGCATGACATATTTGATGGATTGATAGTATCTAAAAGAGGTTTATTACAATCATGAAGCCACAATTTGACTTGAATATATCTTAATGCTTGGTATATATATTTTCGCACTTTGCTTTCAGTATCTTTCGTTCAGAATGTTAACATAGTTTGCAATATGCTTTGGACTCATGGATATTGCTTAACGTATGTTTTTGTTCGATTTCGTATCTTCAGTCATTCAATAAATGAAATACTTGTGGATAAGTAAAACTGAACTTGATTTAAACTTTCCATTTTGTATTGTGTCCCGATTTGTCTCGCAAGAAAAATTAACTTGTTATTAAATGTCTACCTGAACATGAAATATGATATATTCAGTGACACCTGGTGATACATAAGATGCTTATAGTATCATTTAAGTTTTTGTTATCTTATCTAAGGATCACACGATATAACTTAGAAAAACTGTGCAATAGTAATCTCATGCCCGGTTTATTGAAAAGGCATCTTGGGTTTTCTTTCATTGTTTCAGGTGAAGGACTGTCTTTGAAGAGAGAGAGGATCAAAATACTACACTGACTAGTCAACAGCCCAGATCTCAACCTTATCGAAAACTGCTGGAAGGTAATTAATTAGTAACAAACTGTAAAAGAATAAGCCACGAAGCACCTTGGAATTGTCGGATGCCTTAATCCGCGTGTAGCATTATTAACTTAGTCCTGTCGTTACCTCGTGCACTCTATGCCACGTATAAGAAACAGACTCTGTGACCACATTTTGTAAATTACATTAGTGGAATTATCTTTACATCTATGTTTTCTTACTCAGAGAACATTTTCGTATTTGACAAGTATTTGCTGATCATATGCTGTAATACGTTTGTCATGGATAGTTTGTTTATAAAGATGCATATATGTGTTTGGATGACTGAAATATGACATATCACACGATGTACGTAACGGTTTTACACTAGTTCTGACACTTCAACAATGCACAATCTTGTACAAAAAAATAAAAATAAAAAAAATACAGGAACCAAGAAAAGTGTGAAACAAAAATTGGGTGCTGAAACATTTACTTTTCACCATTGTAAATCAGTACATGTCAATAAAGTAGAGTGAAATTTCGTCTTTATTTCACGTCTACTGCATAGAGTGCATGAATATTACCAACAGTTTTAGCCCTGTGACATGGGGCAGAGTTATCCTGGAATGTGCACTGATAAGCTCCGCCAAAGCGATCCTGAATTGTTGACTTTAATCGGAACTCGAGGATTTCGATGTACTTCTCGACAGGCGTCCTACACCACGGCCAGAGATGTATCTCCATATCACCTGACCTTGTGGATGCTTATAAGTTACATTCAAACACTTTGGATGAAACTCTTCACTACATCGACGTAATATAAAGTGCTTCCCATCAGACCCGTGCATGTTAGTTGCTCCACATTGCTTCAGTCCAATCAGCATGCTCCTTGGCTCATTTGAGCCTCATCTTCCCCATCTTGTTGGAAAGAAGGGATTTCTTTCTTGGCCATTTTGCTGGGATACCACCTGAACACAGAAGAGACTGGACGGTGCGCGCGCGCGGTGACAGTGACCTTTGAAGTTTCCTGCCATGCTCTTTTGAGATCTGTGGACGGATAGCCGACAATTCTGCAGGCTCGTGCGTTTAGAACACGACAGTCAGCTGCTGTGGAAACTTTCTTCCAACCCCTTCCTTTCCGCCACTCCACACAGCCAGTGTCTCTATATCTTTGTTCCCAGCATCTCACATTAGACTGGTTAAATTTAATTATTCTAGCAATATGCCTTGTTGAAAGTTCTTCGTTGTTCAAAGGAAAAATGACTGTTTTTTTCCTTGGAGTTAATCAACTCGTTACCCTTGGGCATGGTAGCATCACTCGCACTTGTAGCAGATAGGCTTCTAAACTGGCTAACACTAAGAACCTCTATTTATAGCCAAAAAACATCTGATGCAATACCGAGACAACATATAAAGCTGCTGATGGAAGAATTATATAGTATTGCGTTATCCATGAAACACTTTTGCACCTATATCCATTAAGGCCTCAAAACAGAAGATGATTCCGAAGGAAATTGTGAACAATTTGTATGTTGCAATAAAGTTTTCCACTACTGTACCCGTAGTAAAATATTTTATTTTAGATTTTAAATCGCCAAGATAATCTTTGTTATAAATTTTAAGATACGTTCAAAATGACAACATATTTATAGGTATTTTAATATTCAGATTGTCTAGATCTCTAGAACATTGAATCTCTTTCGATAAACAAAATGTCTACAAATTTTTCAGTTTGAATATTTGATGCAAATTGGCTTATCTACAGATTCAATAACATATTTATATATGATTCGGTGACATAGTTGTTAATCATCAGTTGAATTATTTGGTTTAATGTTTTCGTGTTTCATAAATAGTCATTAACTTATTAACCACACGTTACTGTTTAACTTAGTTTGTATCAATACAACTTTAATCAGCCTTCCATTAGTTATTTATTCTATTTTTTCTTTCTTTCAGGGCTGAGCACGACTTAATGGTTAGTGTGCCCGAACTGTGAATCCGAAGGTTCATGATTCGCATCTCGTTGCAATAAAAACGTGCTCCGTACCTAGGAACTATGGGTTCACTATAAGAGCGACAAGCAAATCCCATTACTCGATCAGAAAAGTTTTTGGTAGATGCTGTTGACTAGTTGCCTTCCCTCTAGTCTGTCAGATCAAAATTAAGGGCGACTATGTGTAGATAAGACATGTGTAACTTTGCACGAAATTCCAAAACAATCGACCAGTCTTTTATTTTTCCTAATTTAAATACCTACGTGAAGAAAATCTAAACATACTCTGATATGTTGACGCAGTTTGCGTGAAAACTTAACGTGACAACGGTTTAAACAAACACGTTGAAAGTTGAAATTTATCATATCAACCGGTAATTACTTATAGGCTTAAAACTGGCACTATCGAAACATTTAAACGAGTAGCTCCAGTTATACTTAGGTTTTTTAGTGAGTTTCTAATAATTGTTTTCAGTAAATGTTTGCTAATTCTTTTCTAGAACCTAGTTAGTTTCCATGCCTTCTGTCTTGGGCGTAGGAAATAATTAAATATTAATATAGAGCTACGATCACAGATGTGTATGTACGCATGTGTGAGGTGGTGTTTGTTAATAAACGCAAATACAGGTTCCTTTTATCGTAGAAACTTTTGATAATTTTCCTACCTTTACCTATTTGTTATCCCACAAGTAAGGAATGTTTCGATCTTTCATAATTTTCAATACCTTTCTCGAATTTCACGAAAATGAAGTAATATTAAACTCAGTTGAAGTTATCCTTCGGGACGATCTTTATTATTTGATCGCAACACTTCTCAGATGTTCTGGTTGTCAATTCCTCATGAACAATGGTTTGCCCAGTGTTAATGAAATTCCTTCACTTGAGAACAATTTGTTGCAAGTTATTCTTCGTAATGACCTGGATTTTTTATCACAACATGGCTCGAACGTACTAGTTGTCAATTCTTTATAAACAATGGTATACACATTGTTAGTGTAATTCCTTCACGTGAGAACAATTTGTTACAAGTTATTCTTCGTAATGATCTGGATTTTTTTTTATCACAACATGGCTCGAACGTAATAGTTGTCAATTCTTTATAAACAATGGTATACACATTGTTAGTGTAATTCCTTCACGTGAGAACAATTTGTTACAAGTTATTCTTCGTAATGACCTGGATTTTTTTATCACAACATGGCTCGAACGTACTGGTTGTCAATTCTTTATACACAATGGTATACACATTCTTAGTGAAATTCCTTCACATTAGAACAATTTGTTACAAGTTATTCTTCATAACGACCTGGATTATTTGATCGGAACACCACTCAAATGTTCTGTTGTCAATTCCTTATAAAGGAGAACAAAAATTGACTTCTATTAGTAAAACAAACCCACTGTTGTGAATAAATAACACAAGGATTTCTTTATTGTACCTTTAACTCCTAACGATAAAGAGGTACTTCTCAAACGTTAAGGTAAGGACAACACAACAATGCTAACTTTTACATGGTAATTAGTGCCGATATGATATGAATTATAATTTTATTATTCAACTGGTATACATATGAATCCATACACCATTAATTTAAAACAGAAGTACGTCTCCTAATTGCGACATAGTTTCTTTGCTGGTATTCGGATCTCACACCGACTGCTATATTTTAAATAAAAAATATATTATATAAGAAGCCTTTTTGTTCTAGTTGTTTCTCAAGTAATTTTGTTTCATATTTCATTGAGTTATTGCAGACCATGTGAAAAGTCTCTTACCGTTGTGAAGCAGTGTAAATGTTATTTTTCACTAGTTTCTGGTGAAAAATGTCGTTGATTCAGTTTTTCATCACTTAGTTCTACACTACTGTCAATACGTTTTTTTAATAACCCTAGTAACAAAGGGAAACCAACGCCAACTCATACAGTAAACAACATTTTGTACAATACTATTTGCAGGAACACACACACACAGACATAAATATGATCGTTGTTAAGACAACGAAGATATCCAATATAACAATATGTATAGAAAAAGGGCGCATAATGTAATTAAAAATTGAACATCAGAGTAATAGACAATTTGATAGAGATTAGATTATCTGCAATATAATTGTAAAAAAAAACTAAGAGACAGCTACAGAAAAGGGTAAAAATAATTACTACAACGCTCAACTACATTAACTATGCCTCGTTTGTCTGCTTGGTTATGCAGGGCGAACTCAGTGCTTTTGTTTTCTTTTGATTAATTCCTTAAATTTTTCTAAAGACCAGGATACTTTGAAGAAAAGTTTGAAAAACAATCCTAACTTCTTGTAAATGTTATACATTTCATTTATAAAATGTATTTGAAACAAAATAAGCCCAAAGTACAGTAATAGTTAATTTTATTCCTCTCTATCTCAAACACAATCTATATTCAAAAATCTGTTTCTTTGTTTGTTTTGTAGAATTTCAAATGTGCGCTAGTCGTCCCTAATTTTGAAGGACAGGCAACTACTCAAAACCACCCGCCACAAACTCTTGGGTTACTCTTGACCATCACATTATAACACCCTAACGTCTGAAAGGGCGAGCATTTTCGGTGACGGGATTCAATCCCGCGACTCCCACAATATGAGTCGAATGTTGTAATCACCAGGCCATGCCAGACATTCAAAAATATGTCACGTCCATGACAATGGTAGCTCAGCCTCAGGGTTTATAACACTAAAATAAGGGGTTTTGATACCCGCTGTGAACACAGCACAGATAGCCCATTGTGTAGATTTATGCTTATTAACACACAAACAAACTTTAGAACAAGAGTATTTATAGTTCTCTACACTGCCTATGTTATAAAACATGTTATTTCTAAAAATGTATGTACACTTTTTACTTCAGCTTTTCTATACACACTTAAGAGTATTAAATACGTCCATGACAAGAATTCTTATAAATGTTTGACAATTTTTCTCACTGTGTCCGTAAATCCAATGTGTTAGAGCCATACCTGACATATCTCACGATCGGCTTAATACAATATACTGAATATTTGACTGGTATAGGTTGGTAAACATAATATCCGATTCCGTTATAATGAAATATTATACCTATATATAGACAGGATTGTATATAGAGTATATTAGAGAGATATAAAACTCATTTGAACAAGTTTCTCTATCATCGACCTAATTGGGCAAATGAAAGCGGATTATAAGGCATAGGCTGTTTGACGTATTGACACAACATCGTTCCATGCACTTTTATAACTGAAAAATTGTTTTTGCGTTATATACACTTTAAAATAAACCAAAATGTTCCTGTTCATGCTTGAAAAAGTACTATTCAATAAACAGAAGATCGGAGCGAAGAAACTAAGAATAAAAGAAGTGTGGAACAGTTTCAAAACTGTGATATCTACAAGACTAAGGATAAAAGAAGAGTGGAACAGTTTCAAAACTGTGATATCTACAAGACTAATTCCACTCTTCTTTTATCCTTAGTCTTGTAGATATCACAGTATTGAAACTCTTCCATACTTCTTTTATCACAGTTTCAAAACTGTGATATCTACAAGACTAATGATTAAAAAAATCTTACAAAACCAAAAAAGACGCCAAGGTTCGGGAAAAGAAACACAATAATAACTAGGGCCGTAGAAAGCGGTAAGGCTAATCAGACCATGGCCTGACCATTTTTTCACGGTATGTATAGCTATAACTTGCTTCTTTTAATTCAATACATTACGTTGTGTGTATGCAGTATTTGTAGTTAAAATGGCTCAAGATTCAACCTCATAGCATTAGTTTTCAAAAATGTTCTGTAGGCATGCCCCCGGACCCCTTCCAAATGGCATGCTTTGCACACATCGTGTGTCACATTGTTTAGCTGTAACAATGGCCTGACAACTCAAAAACTGCTTCCTACGACAATGATAACGAATCCGTCTCAGCATTTCGTTTACTCTGAAATACAAAGAAAGACTACTTTGATTACTAAAATGAATGTTGGACAAGTTCTTATATGAATTATTACACTCAATGTTCAATAAGTTATTTATTTTTCACCTGTAAAAGTGAGATTGTGAACAAATGAAAACATTGAAACCGATCCTTGTTTATATTTATGATGAATAATGAATGTAAAGTTTCCAAGACCTAACTAACCTTAGGTTCAAGTTGCTTTTAACCATTTCAGTATGCACTGGATCATAGTTGATAAGTCATATGTATAACATTAAATTAACAGTGATCAGAGTATCGAATAAATACATATATTCATTACTTGTAGTCTTCTGAAGTCTGTGTTTACTTTTTTCTACGTGATAGGATAAAATGTAAACTAGAAATATCTAGGCAAAATAAATAGCCATTTCTTTCAGCTACTAGACACCTTTCTTACATCAAATATTACCTTTTTCATATAAAAGAATTTAAAGACTGGTATTCCCTATAGAAGCTGATAATCATAAGCTCTTAAGGAGAGTCATTTCCAAGCACAATTCTTGGACGATATGACGAATAGACAGTGTTTAAAGACGTCTGAGAAAGGTCAAGTGATTGTTTTTATTTCGTGTCATTGCTTAATTAAGTGACATTATTCAGTGTTTATCTGACGCGTAGAATCTCAAATTGTTCTTTTCTTGAGCTTATTAGTTGAAAGAAAACTAACTAAAGGAAACAGTTAATAACGACAAAGGCGTCGCGAGGTGCTTAAAAGATTCAGGGCTCCAGCCCACAGGCGCGAGAATTTTCGGGGTTTTTTCAATATGATATCGATCATGGTTTTTCTATTCTGATTTTTCAAGACACCAACGGGGGATTCAAGGAACTGTCAAATAAAATCGAGTCACGGACCCCGTGTGCCAGTGACTAGCGACTTCAAGACACCAACGGGGGATTCAAGGAACTGTCAAATAAAATCGAGTCACGGACCCCGTGTGCCAGTGACTAGCGACGCTTCTTAATAATGATATCGGCAACAGGCATTTTTTCATTCACCATATTAGCTGTGTTAACATAGCTTCTCAGGTTCTCATATATTAGTTAACAAAGTATTATTTGAATGCTGTTCAAAGATGATGATTTTATGGAGAGAAAAAAAAAGAAGAAAAACACATGTCAAAGTAAATGTCTCATTCCCGTGTTTGACCAGAACGGTGTTATCATATGCTTCTTTATCCGAATGTATTGAATGTTTGAGAGCTAGAAGTCAACAAAGGAGACAAAATTCTGAGCATGATAAACGTAGTGCTGCTCGAACTTCGTCAACTGTAGAGGTCGCGGGTGAGCAACGTTTCACTTTAGCAAGTTGTTGAGTCAGTACCGTACCGATGTTTGATGGCGCCCTATCCCAAGGATGTAGTTAAGACCGAGTCTGTCGAGACCAAGACAAAGATCAAAATCGCTGTTTTTTTTTATGCGACGAACCTTATAATCTAAATTACATTTTTGATTCTTTGTAATTATGCACAAAGCTACACAATGGGCTATCTGTGCTCTGCCCACCACGGGTATCGAAATCCGGTTTCTAGCGTTGTAAGTCCGCAGACATACCACTTTGGGGTTACATTTTTGAATAAAAACAAGAGCTAAAATCACAATAATAAGTTGAATTTTTTGAATTTTTGATCGGATAAAAAATATATTGATCTTGATCCGCTCGGTCTTGTTCTCGCTCATCCAGTCTTGACTACATCATTGCCCTGTATGACATATAAGTTCGACGCCCCAAACACATTAGTTCGCTTTGTCAGTCAATTGGGCAATCGGCGCCTCCTTTCGAGTTGAAGCCCTGTGCGAACGCACCGCTCACATTACCCACAGTGTAGCCCTGTGTTGAGTAAATTTAAGAAAATCATTTATCTAGATTTTGTTATAAGTTTCAAGTCGTGAAAATGCAGAGCGCGCTGTAATGTGAAAGGTAATGCGATCACTCATAAGGAGTATGATTAAAGCTGATTTACAACTCTTTTTATATCTGAGAAGACGATGAAAAACAATTTATGTACTTTAAAAATATGAGTACTCTACATAAATACTGCACATGAGTTTGTACACGTGAAAACATATGTAAGTGTTTAACGTTTGTACAAGAACGGCCAGGCTGTTGAACGCCGCCTGATGAATCGCAGACTAGATCGCCCACAACTGGGTCATTGAAGGTTCAGACGTCTCATTTCAGGAATAAAAATTAATAAATATGAACACAAAGTTACAAAATAACATAAAAATAGTTATATTCTTCGTATTTTTATAGCACTTCTTTATATTTTGTTCTTAATGACTATGCTATATTTAACTTGAAAATTAGAAAAAAAATAAGGGGTGAAATTCTATATACCGGGGTAATAAAAAGTTTTTGAACAGTGCATTAAAGTATTTTCATGATAAAATGTTCTTCACTGTAGCTGCCCGATATCATTTGAGTCCTCTAAAAAGGTTCATCGGTGTGCTAGCGGTAACTTTAGGGATTTACAACGCTAAAATCCTCGGCCGTTTCCCCGTAGTGGACGGAGTGCAAATAGCCATTGTGTAGCTTTACACTAAGAAAACAACTACCTATAAACATGTAAATAAAATCAAGGTGTATTTAAAAACAACAACAACACACAAACAGAACCAAAAATATAGAATCAGAAATACACGTTTATAGAAACGCAGAACCATAAATTAAAGATTCACAGAAACGTAGAATCGTGAAAAGACGGCTTATAGAAACGTGAAACGGATGCACAAGATTCATAGGAACGTCAAACAGAAATACAAAGTTTTTATGAAAACGTGGAACAAAAATTGAAAGTTTAAAGAAATTCATAGGAACACGGAACAGAGGTTCTTTGTTCATAGAAGCGTGGAATTATATAAGCACCAACTGAGTGTTGTTTATTATTATTTTGTTTGGTGTGAAAGCGGGTATTGAAGTTTAGAAAGTGGGTGGGTTTGCTAGCTTGTCTGTATTCTCACTAAATGTGACTATACTAACGCAGATGCCGCAAACGAAGTTTTTCTCTATCTCTCTCTCTCTCTTCTAGGGGTTCACGGTCAGACATACACGTGGCTGCACTTAAAAGCCAGCTCGTAAAGGCAGATTAACTGTAGATACTTTAAGTGTACACAACATTCTGTGAAGTTATAATTTGTCTAATAACCAAAAATTGAGATCCACTATGATTCGAACCCGTGATTTTGATTACCTGAGCTAACGCGTCTCGAATGCTTCAAACTTCAGTTCTCACTTCACTGACAGTTAGTTTTGAAAACATTTAGCACTTGGCAATTGTCTTTTGTCATATATAATTCGTTTACTGGCACTTTTTGTTGGAAATGATGGAAGAGTACAGTAATAACGCAGCAGTGACAGGTTTGTTATCCTAATTGTTTCTGTCAAAAAAAAAATACAATTACAGTTGGAAAAAAATAAGAAATATTATCTGGCACACCAATCAGTGGTGGTTTAGTATGACAGATCAACAGGTTAATGGTAAGTGTTTTTTTTTTTACGTTAATATATCTATTTTAAAATTAAACTTTGATACGATATACATGAATCCTTAATACCATCAGCAAAATGATAAAATACTGCAAAAAATGTAGTAAATTCAAGTAATAAAACTATAATTTTCTATATTTGAATTCTGCTTTCGCTAATAGAGAGTTCCCGAGATAAAAAACAAACAAACAACATATCACACAACAAGAAAAAAAAACAAAAACATAGTACCCTTTTGACCTCTTTTAAAGTAAATTTTATCTTTTCAGACTGTCTATGTTTGGTCGGCTAGTCTGATTTTTCTACTGGACTATATAGCCTGAAGAGACAAAATAAGACCTGGCTGCTTGCCAAACTTGTCACGTGCTCAAAACAACACGCCTCCTCTGTTTCTCATGCAAGTGAACGAGACTTCAAAACCAGACGACTTGCGGCATGATGAATATAATAAATATTCGTGATGTTGCCTGAGCAGCAACTCGATATATCTAAGTCGTTAGTTGCTCAAGAAAAATGATAAATGTTTTGAAAAAGATTGAGATAAAAAAACAACACTGTTTGCGAGAGTTTGGGAATTAAATTTATTAATACCAGGTGAAATAATTATTTCGCTCTCAAACTAGCCTCGGTATTCTTTATGCATATACTTTCGCTCGGGGCACTAGTCCAAGAAAATAAAAAAAAAGTACAAATAACCTGTGCTATTTGTTAAACCATTCTCGCATTCTTACAAAGGACTACCTACACACAGCCGACCCTAAATTTAAACTCATAGTTTATATGAAAAGCAGTTAATCAACATCACCAACCGCCATCTCGTGGGCTACTCTTGTCTGACATGAGATGGCTTAATTAACTCGCATTTGAAGTTACAATTGTTTTTGAAAAGCAAAAATTCAGTGTACAAAGCTAATTTAGATTTGTATAATATATGAAGGGATATAAGTAAAATGATATAATGTATGGAACTTAACGAAATACTACTAAAACAACAGTAATAATAACAGTTAACACTATAACACAAGCAAGAAAAAGAGGAGCTAAAATCCTAAAAGGTCAGATAAATTGAATCTATCACCTAAAAGGCTTAATGAAACAAGCATTCCATATCATATGAAAAAAAAAAAGGGAGGGAACGTTTAACTTCTCTGTTTTGTCGATTTTGTTGCGCTTTATGTGCATCCTCTTTTTTGTTGTTATGCAAATATTCTTAAGGTATATTAATAATCATCACCATAGCCAATGTCAAACTGAGGTTTGAAGCTATGACTTCCAGTTACATATATCAACAACCAAGGATATGACCTTGGTATCCTCATGGCTAGTTACGCCATGTCAACAATGTTGCCAAAGCTTATCATTTCTGCTATCATCTCCTGGGCTGTATTAATAAATATATAGATATATACACTTACACACAAATATGTATGCATATACATGTTATATGAATATGTGTGTATTGAAGATGATAACGTTAGTGTATTTCAATGTGGCACGTAACGCCGCTGCTTATTATCACGGCTGCTGCTGCTTCATATAATTTAAAGTAAAAAAAAATATTTATATGTTATAGCTTAAATCTGATTACTCTCTTCTTTCAAACATTATATAACTCACTGTTCATTAAACCTCGAAGTTAATTGTACAATTTTTATCATCCCCCTAAAGTTGTTCACAAGATTCGAAGGTCAAATCGTTCTTTTATCTGGAGAGGCAAATTATATTTACACGTGTGGTAAACGTTATCATCACGTGATCATCCAGGTCTTGCTAGAATAAATAATGAAACGTTGTCCACCGCTAAACTTCAAACACACCAACCTTCGAGATACAGAAACGTCGTCCACCTCTGAACTCCTTACCCACAATCTCTCAAAATACCGAAATGTCATCCGCCTCTAAGCCCTAGGCAGATAGAGATAACAGAATATACAATGCCAGTACAGTCTATCTTCCTTAACTTATCCTTAAAATCTTAACAGGTTATTGTTTCAATAAGAAATTGTTACCCCACTTAATTTGCACCTTTCTGAAGCACACTTATTTTTATTAGTTTTCTTGTTGTGATGATGAAATCGTATTACATCGCTGTACCATTATTTAGCTCCTCGTCGAACTATTTTATCCATGTGGTAAATGTTTCTACGATAATGGTAAGAGATAAAGCTTCAAAACGGCACCATCTATACTGTATGTTACATAACGGATAGTTGGTTACGGTTATCTTCTATATAGATTCTGCCTTAATCAGTTTACGTCCTACGTCTTTGTAAGCCGAATCTTATTCAAATTTACATATTATCTTCAATACAGGTTCAAAATGAAACATCAAAAATAAAGAATAAGAGTAAGACAACAAATTTGTATGGTGTTAACGCCTTTTCTAAGCTGTCGGCCATTATTGTAATTAATTATACTTAACATAACACATTAATATTAAGATTATATTTCTTAACACTACATTCTATATTCATTCCCTGGGGATCTTTTTTTCAAGAAGAAGAAGAGTGTATAATAGTATTTCAACAGTGGAGTAGGAAGGAGTTGCAAAGTGGGGGTGATTGGCTAGGCATACAGATTTTACAATGAGAGATTGAAAATATTAGGAGCTGCTAAAAGTAGCTCCGGTGTTGTCAAAGGCAGCTCAATCTAGGGGGGGGGGGGCTGAGGGTATTCTCCTTAGAAAATTAATATAATAATAGAACTTACAGTTACTATATAAGTCAAATATGTAAAAGTGGGGGTGCTTATAGCAACCCCGGTTCCGACGCCTCTATTCAACCGTACTATATTCACCATATCTATTGTCAACTATGTGTTTCACTCAATAAAGAGCTCATCAGGCTGTGTGGGACACAAGAAATAAAACAGTGGTCGGAGCACTACTTACATAAACCATTCGTTGGAATAAAAATTGTTACAGTGTGAACGTCAATAGATATGGCGAACGTTGTGTAATCCAAATACTACAATACACTCTTCTTCATGAAAAAATTCTAAGGGACTGAATAAAGAATATAGGGTTGAAAATATAATAGACCTGACACTAATGTTTTATGACAAATATAAAAAATGAGGGTAAGACGTTTGGAAGTACGATATTTCAAGTAAAGTAAAATTACAAATTTATTAAGTTATGAAATCACTTCTAAAAACAGGGGTGTGTGTTTTTTTATTATTTCTATAGTCTTGTGTCTTTTGATTATAAACGTTAAATATAGAATGATGTATTGCTAAAAGCCGTTTATCATAGTGAAGTCAACAATATTTCATACTGCTCCATTACTGTTGCCTCCCTGTGGCACAGCAATATGTCTTCGGAGTTACAACGCTAGAAACCGAGTTTCGATACCGGTGATGGGCAGAGTACAGATAGCCCATCGCGTAGCTTTGTGCTTAACTTTAAACAAATCATTACTGTTAAAATGAAACGCCTTCGGCTTTAGTTTTCTTTCTGTGAGACGGGATATTCTATTAAGATAAAGTACTGAAAATAACATTACGAATACCTGTAATAAGTCATGTTGAGTGTGAAGTGAACAAAAACATAAAATTTTACAATAAATCATTTGAGAAATGTTTAACTGGTTTACTTTAATTATTCAATTACTCATGTCATGCGGCCTCACATGGCCCGGTGTTGAGTGCACTCGACTTGTAATTTATGTGTCGCGGGTTCGAATTCCATCACCGACCATGCTCGCCCTTTCAGCCATAGGAGCATTATAATGTCATGGTCAATACCATTATGTGTTAAAAAAGAGTAGCCTAAGGATTGGCGGTTGGCGATGTTGAGTAGCTGCCTTCCCTCTAGACTATCACTACAAAAATAGGGAGACTAGTGCAGATAGCCCTCGTGTAGCTTTGCGCAAAATTATAAAACAAACAAACAAGCGTTTTGAAAATACCAAATACAGTAGAACAGTTTTGCAAAAGCATAAGCTTCATCTTTAGCAATGAATATTTATTGTGACATTTCTTAAACTATAACATAATAATTATACATAGTTTACACGCTTATATATTTAGTTCTCCCGAATAGGTTTAAATTGTAAAATGCTATTACTGGCATAACCTTTGATAAATGTACAAGCAATATTTGAAAAATGTTACAAACATCAACATAATATACGAGAGCAAAAGACCATTTTTCAGAGAATATTACCCCCTTCTCCCCCCCCCCCTCACCCATTGGCCCACCGGTAAGTCTTAATGGTTATAACGCTGAAGTACGGATTCCGATACCCGTACGGCCCGTGGTTAGGGCGCTCGACTCGCAATCTGAGGGTCGCGTGTTCGAATCCCCATCCCGCAAAACATGCTCGCCCTTTCAGCCGTGGGGCGTTATAACGTGACGGTCAATCCCACTATTCGTTGGTAAAAGAGTAGCCCAAGAGTTGGCGGTGGGTGGTGATGACTAGCTGCCTTCCCTCTAGTCTTACACTGCTAAATTAAGGACGGATAGCGCAGATAGCCCTCGTGTAGCTTTGCGCAAAAATTCAAAAACAAACAAACCGATACCCGTGGTGGGCACAGTACAGATAGTTCATTATGTAGCTTTGTGCTTAACAACAAACATATAAACACAGTCGCATAGTTTTGGTGTTCTTCAAGTTCCACTACCCCGACATTAATGACAATGTTGTCGCTATATAAAACAGGTTAGACCTAATCTACATCGAAGTCCCAAGTCGTCACTAACATCTGTTTAAGAGTTTATCGTTAGTCGTAAACTTCTGATCCATGCGCTCACACTCGTTTTCAAGGTCCGTGTTTTAGGATTGTCCAGCTATATCAATGAGAAATGTACTTATCCGTGCACATAAACATTTCATACATTAATTTAAGAGGTTGGTCTGTAGCGGAAACTATAAAAACTAATAAAATTTTAAAAATTTAGTTATAAAATCAAGCTACAAGCTGGAAAGCGAAACTGAAGACCTAACAATTAAATCTCTGAGAGATGAAACAAAACAAACAAAATACAGTACAATATGTGTTTCAATTACACAAATTAAAATGATAAAATTGTTACATATATATATATATTTATATAATGTTTAGGTGCTCTTGTATTCGTCTTACTTATTATATACCCCACAGTTATGTTGAAAGTATATTACCAAGTTCATTGTGATACTTCATAACACCTGTACTTTGTTAGCTTGGCGGAATAAAAGCGATAGATTTGCTGGCTCACAAACTACTGGCATAAATGGAGTCTAGACTAACAATATGAACCCAGCTGGGCTGATTCTGGGTTTTGATATTGAACAAAGGGCATCGTCGAAAAGGGTTTGGTTAAAAGTGAGGTGCTTAAAATTCTTGTCTCACTCACCAACATATTTCTAACACTGTTGTCAGGTTTCTTTTCAAATAGTCCACCTTCCCAAGCGCTAGTTTGTAGTTTATTTATCAATCTAAATATATTATTTATTATTTCGATATTGATTGACAGCAAAACACATAAAAAATAAGCATAGAAATGATATATATATTGGAGAAATTATGCCTCTGTTTAACACTTCTTGTTTATTGAATTAAACAGCGTTGTATAAAATACACCTTATTAGTCTTTTGTATATAAATATTTATATCAAAAGAGAAGAAGAAAAATAGAATCCATATATTTCACCTTTTAGTGTTTTTTTTTATTTCCATAAAAAGAGGGTCACAACTGGTTCATATCCATTTATTATTCATTATACAGTTACCTGTTATAAGATCAAAGTAAATTATAACTTGTAGGAAGAACTTGTCAATCTAAAATACTTTTGTTTATGGGTAAACAAATAATTATGTTTTAAAAATCCTTTATAAAACATTACTTTTCCTATTTCCCTAGGTTTAATAAATCCTTTATAAAACATTACTTTTCCTATTTCCCTAGGTTTAATAAATCCTTTAGAAAGCATTACTTTTCCTATTTCCATAGGTTTAATAAATCCTTTAGAAGCATTACCTTTCCTATTTCCCTAGGTTTAATAAATCCTTTATAAAACATTACTTTTCCTATTTCCCTAGGTTTAATAAATCCTTTAGAAGCATTACTTTTCCTATTTCCCCAGGTTTAATTAGCATCTCGAAGTTTGCTCTTGGTGAACGAATATAAATCTATAGAAAAACTTAGTGTTTTTTAAAATGGTTTCCAAACATAATTATACATATTTATCCGTTAATAAAAATGACACTATTAAAAACGATTATTGCATTCAATAAGAAATAAAAAGTAGCATTTAAAATATCGTTACCTTTATATTAAATATCATTAAAGAGTAAGAATAGTGAATAAATTATAAAAAGGATAAACAGTATGGTAAAGTAAATGAAATAATAATTGCAAATACAACTGAATGACTGACTCAATAATCAACCCACTTAACAATTTTTATATCTGTATTTATTAGATTGTTTGTTTGTTTGTTTGAAGTTAAGCACAAAGCTACACAAAGGGCTATCTGTGCTCTGCCCACCGCTGGTATCGAAACCCGGTTTCTAGCGTTGTAAGTCCGCAGACATACCGCTGTGCCACTGGGGGCATTTATTAGATAGTGGGCTGACGAGGATTTGCACTTCAGTTAAAAGCTCATGTTAGAAACTCTTTTTTTCTGGTGTTCTTCAACTAAAAGTGAGATGTATGTACTTTGCTGTGTATTGTAGCGTAATTATTCAAAAACAAGTAATCAGTAATATTGTTTACCTCTAATAGTTTATAATGAATGATGCAACGATATAATAAAAGTTCCAAGAATTATGTTTTGGAGACGTAAATGTTTAGCTGTAGATAAAACAGAGTATTTTAATCACTAGGCAACATAAACATCGTGCAGTCTATAATAACCAAATTGTATAATAAAAAATCACATGAAAACACTAAATTAAAAATTTGGCAATTTACTGAAAAGGATAAGGTGTATAAAATTTTTGGAGTGGATTAAGGAGGTAAGTGAGAAACCCAGCTAGCGAAATGAAAATACCACTAGTTATGGGATAGATTTACAATGTGACCACAAAATATGCGATATTTTTTTTTACAATGTTACCACTAAACATGCGATATCTTTACAATATGACTACAAAAGATGCGGTATATTTTTTTTGCAATGTTACCACTAAACATGCGATATCTTTACAATGTGACCACAAAAGTTGCGATATTTTTTTCAATGTTACCACTAAACATGCGATATCTTTACAATGTGGCCACAAAAGATGTGATATTTTTTTACAGTGCTACCACTAAACATGCGATATCTTTACAATGTGGCCACAAAAGATGTGATATTTTTTTACAGTGCTACCACTAAACATGCGCTATCTTTACAATGTGACTGCAAAAGATGCGGTATCTTTTTACAGTGTTACCACTAAACATGCGCTATCATTACAATGTGACCACAAAAGATGCGATATTTTTTACAGTGCTACCACTAAACATGCGCTATCTTTACAATGTGACTACAAAAGATGCGGTATCTTTTTTACAATGTTACCACTAAACACGCGATATCTTTACAATGTGACCTCAAAAGATGCGATATTTTTACAGTGTTATCCCTAAACATGCGCTATCTTTACAATGTGACCTCAAAAGATGCGATATT
>NW_013665610.1:4767786-4773357 GCF_000517525.1 Limulus polyphemus
ATGTTTGGTGTGACGGGGATTCGAACCCGCGAGCCTCAGATTGCGAGTCGAGTGCCTTAACCACCTGGCCATGCCAGGCCATAACAGTTCGTACTTTTGTTTTTTAAACAAAGCAACAACAAGATGATGAAATGAAAATATGACTTATTCACCCAGAAATAATTTTTTTATTATAATTCACTTTAATATCATAGTGATGAAGCTTTCTACAATAACATTTGATTAAAGATTTGTTGTCGTAGAGGTAAGAAAAAGCCCAGCACCAAAAAGGTACCAAAGACAATTTATAAAGAAAGAACATCGAAACAACTGTTTGTTTGCTCACTCTCTCTTCACCCTAAAGTGACTAAATATTTCGTACGTTTTATCGCGGGAAAACATTATGAATTACATATACCCCGAAAATAATTATAAAATTAATTTCAAGACAAAGTTTACCACCTTGACTAGCATATCCCAGACTGCAAAAATAAAAGTATTAACAAGATATTTAAACTAAGACCAAAACACACGTAAAACAAACTATCCGAAGCAACAGAAATCAAATATCTTTTGAATATATAAACCTTCCGCGTTGGTCAGGTATGTACCTATGTTTGTACTACCTAATTTATAAGTTTTCAGACTAAAACATTGGACTACACTTAACACTAAATACTGAAAATAACAGAGTAGCGAGTCTGAGGTAGAGTATTGCTTATAACTAGTAAACTGGGTGTAATTTAGAAAAGAACATTTTTTGCTCTAGAAATCACACACTTTATATATATATATATATAAAGAGAAGTAATACTGAAAATTAAAAAACAAATAACGTTATTTCTAGGAAACTACCACTCTCCAGGCCCAGCTTGTTAGGACGGTTATCTCGCAATTTCAGGGTCGCATGTTCGAATCACCGTACCACCAAAAATGATCGCCCTTTCAGCCGTGGAGGCGTTATAAAGTGACGGTCAATCCCACTATTCGTTGGTAAAAAGAGTAGCCCAAGAGTTGGCGGTGGGTAGTGATTACTAGCTGCCTTCCCTCTAGTCTTACACTGCTAAATTAGGGACGGCTAGAGCAGATAGCCTTCTTGTAGCTTGGCGCGAAATTCAAACCAAACCCCTGTTCAGTCTCTAAATAGTGAAATGTGTCTACTCGCGCTATACAGAAAAGGTTTAATTGTAAAAGGAAGAACAAAATATTAAAATATACACTCTAATAAGCAGCACTTTTTTTTTTAAGTAACAAATCTAAGCTCCAATTTATGGATGTATGTTACGTAAAGTTGGTATTTAGATAATTAACCGTTGGCGAAATGAGTTTGCTCAACCACTGATTGGTGAACAGTACCCACCGCCTCCAACTCGTTGGCTACTCTTTCTGATCAATTATTAAGATTTGATCGTTACTCTTATAGCGCACCTACAGCCCCAAAGTGCGGAGTGTGTTTTTGTGGCAACGGGCCACGGAGCACGAATCCTCGAAAAATCCAATAGAGGAGAATGTTGATCACAAATAAAGAAGTATATTATTAATAGTTAGAAAAAGGAAAACAGTGGGGAAAATGTGCATAAACTGTGCTTTAACCTTTCAAGTTCACATGTTAAAACATGGCTCTTTTTTTAATCTTCGTTTCACTTCCCATTTCATTTCTAGTATGTTAGATTTGTTTATTATATAATTCATATTGTATTGCAGTTATTTTTCTGTGAGTGGTAATTATTTTTTTTTCTTAAATGGCTAGTAATAAACATTAAGTAACCGTTCTTCTTCGAGTAATGCTAAATAACACTGTGTCGCCATTCTGCTTTTGTCAGATGATTCAATATTATGACACAGTGCTTTTTAGAATGAAGAGTAATCAATAATGTGACACCATTCTTCTTCATCTTGTCACGCCCGGCTGAGATCACAGCGTATTAAACTATAATATCTACCCTATTAC
Organism: Limulus polyphemus; assembly: GCF_000517525.1. NCBI lineage: Eukaryota > Metazoa > Arthropoda > Merostomata > Xiphosura > Limulidae > Limulus > Limulus polyphemus. The sequence continues at coordinate 4,769,717 of NW_013665610.1, forward strand.
TGAAGAACACAATTGCTAACCCTAAACGACGTGCTTGTCTCGCCGTAAAAAAGTTTAGTTTTGGTCGTCTTTAAACATTTTGGCAAATATTTATTGAATACTTAAGGTAAAGCATACATAGTTTATTGAAAATAAACGACCACTAAATCTGGAAAGTTGTAGGTTAAATTTTCTTTCATGTCGCGATTATCGATGATATCGTAATATACAAAAACACAGTCAAAGGCGATTTAGATTTAAAACTTAATCTCTTAAATTGATCCCATTTCATAAGAAGAAAGAACACAGTGCTCGCGTGTGTTGATCTGGAGAAGACCTTTCAGTAGTCATACAATGTTACTCCTTTCCAGTCTTAATCTATACTCTCGAGCAGCTTGCTCTGTTTTAGTAACTTTAATTTACTACATTATGTCTTAGGACTATCCACTATATATGTGTGTACTAAGATCATGTCCTTAATAAAGGCACAAGCCGAAACGTTGAACTTATAAAAAGTTAACCTAATTTCCAAGAGTTGAGTTAGTGGTCGTTTATTTTCAATCAAATAGTATTAGAGTTCCAGTATGCGCTACGAATATTAAAATAGACATATACAGAATATAGGTTAACGTTATCCAAGCATAACACTGAAGTGTTTGGTGTACATTTAACATATGATTGAAGTGTTTGGTGTTCATCTAACGCAACATTGATGTGTTTCATGTACATATAACTTAACATTGAAATGTTTAGTGTACATTATCATAACACTGATGTGCTGGAGTACATCTAACTAGCACTGATGTGCTGGTGTACAGCTAACATAACACTAAAATGTTTGGTGTACATATAACACAACATTGAAGTATTTGTTGTACATCTAAACATAACATCAAACTGTTTGGTGTACATCTAACAAAATATTGAAGCGTTTGGTGTACATATGGTAGTGAAGTGGTTGACGTACTTATAATCTAGCACAACACTTAAGTGTTAGGTGTATGTATAGTAATGAAGTGTTTGACGTAAATATAGACTAGCACAACACTGAAGTGTTAGGTGTATGTATAGTAATGAAGTGTTTGATGTACATATAATCTAGCACAACGCTGAAGTGTTAGGTGTATGTATAGTAATGAAGTGTTTGACGTACATATAATCTAGCACAACACTGAAGTGTTAGGTGTATGTATAGTAATGAAGTGTTTGACGTACATATAATCTAGCGTAGCCCTAAAGAGTTAGGTGTACGTATTGTAATGAAGTGTGTGGTGTACATATAATCTAGCATAACGCTGAAGTGTTAGGTGTATGTATAGTAATGACGTGTTTGACGTACATATAATCTAGCACAACGCTGAAGTGTTAGGTGTATGTATAGTAATGAAGTGTTTGACGTACATTTAATCTAGCGTAGCCCTAAAGAGTTAGGTGTACGTATTGTAATGAAGTGTGTGGTGTACATATAATCTAGCACAACACTGAAGTGTTAGGTGTATGTATAGTAATGAAGTGTTTGACGTACATTTAATCTAGCGTAGCCCTAAAGAGTTAGGTGTACGTATTGTAATGAAGTGTGTGGTGTACATATAATCTAACATAACACTAACGTGTTAGGTGTGAGTATAGTAGTGAAGCGTTTGATGTACATTTAACGTAACACTGAAGAAAAGGCCAAAAAATAGATGACACAATCTTACATAAGTCAGAATTATAGTTCATATATTTCCAAGAACAAATTATATATAATTACAATTTGATATTAGCAAACTATTACTTTTTTGCGGATCGCAATAAAACCTTTACATTGCTTACGATCGCTTAGCTACAATGAAAGTACCAAAAACTATAAGTGAAGTTTCAAGGAAGAAAATACTTGAAACTTAGCTGCAGTGAAATATGTTTTAAATGCGTAAAGTCACGTGACGCAACAATCAAAATCCTTAAGTTACCCGAAATTCATCAGACATTTGTCCTCGAATCTTACACCCTAGAAAAAACTTGATGGTGTTCAAAACAGTCTTGATAATGCAACAATTATATTGTTAAGCAAAAGGTATTTAGCAATCACTGATAACCCTGATCTCGTTTAAAAGTGAGGTATGAATGTTACTGATAACAACATAAAGGACTGATAAATAAAAAAGGCTTAACGAAAGTCTCGTCACGATAGCTGTGGATTTATGTCGTGGACATTAGGTGGTTACTCGAATTGCCTTGATCATTATCACTACTAATCCGCGATCTTTGTTTCTTCATAATTTCACCATACACAAAGGGTTAGAAATTACATTTTTGGGTGAACAACGAAGTTGAACTGAACGATACAACAGACAGGTTTTTTTTAGAGTTTCGACACTTATAAATTGGCCTTTGTTTACTTCTTACGAATAGAGAAACAGCCTATTAAAACCGCTTTAATTTCTTTTATCTTCAATTTTAGGCTAAAAGGACGCTGTAGGTAAGTTTAGGAATGTGTGTGTGTGCCTATATATTTTTTGAAAGCGATAATGTCGTTAAGCTACAAAGCAGCATAGACGATCTTCGTAAGAAAAATATGTGATCAAATATAAGCCCTATTTCTGTGAAAGTGTTTGTCTTTCTCTAAAAAGTAGATGTTCTGTATAACAGCTTACATTTAACCATGACAACAAACCTCATTAGAATGTTTATTGAAGTTTTAGCATTATTGGAAAACTGTGTTTAGATTTTGCTTAATTAGTTTTTTAATTATATAATATATAAGAGGAATCAAAGTTTTGAAACAAAAGACCATCAGAGCTATTATGCTTTGAAAATTATCAGCTTTATGAAGAATTAATGGCATAATTAAATGGTCTTAATATGAAAAATATTCACTTATGTATAGTTTATTCTTAAATACTTCACTTTATATAAAATTGTTGTTGTTTTTTCATTAAATAATCAAAACAGTAAAACTTTAAAAAGTCTTAGTTTAGTGGCTAGCATGCCGAACTGCGAATTTGTAGGCTTGAGCTTTGAATTGCGATATGTCCCTGAAAACAATATAGCAGTTAAACAATATAAACCAATCCAATAATCCAATAATTTGATGAACAATTTCAATACTTACACGATGGGCTATTTTTGCAGGAATCGAATTCCAATTTTAGTGTTATATATCACTATAAATTGCCTCAGGTTTTTATTGTTGATGAATTAACACTTAATGTGTGATGTAATTTTGAGCTTTAACAGGCATAGAAGTATCTAAAAAAATTAATCGAATTATATACTAAAAACACACTATTTCTAATAGTTTTCGCAAACTAGATATTTAAGGACACTAATAGCACATATAAAAAAGGAAAACTCCTGAAAATGCTAATAAAATCAACTTTTCCAGATATAAAGGGTCTTTCCTCACTAATTTCGCTTTGAAGCTCAAACACCTAATGCAATCTTAGTATGAAAATTGAAATACCAAAGATTAAGATATTCACAGAGCTACATTTAAAAGCACATGTTCAAGTATCCTGCGAATTTCATGTAATATTAAAAATAAAGAAGGTGTATGATGTTTTCGAAAACTCCAATCTATATAATTATAACAGTACTGTATGTTGTATGTCCATATAACTACTTCGCAGGGTGGGAATGGATCTTCACCAAAATTGGTATGGAAGTTCATTAGATCCATT